>NW_027256882.1:112553393-112748393 GCF_029215685.1 Pituophis catenifer annectens
TCTTCAACCATAAGCTATGCATTTTGTTTTATGATTTTATGTAGGTTTGTCCTGTCCTGTTTTTATTTATTGCATTTGTTTGCTCTTTTTATATTGTTTGTATTGGTAGGAAGGAAGTGTAGAAAGTTAGCACCCACCTGTCTCCTAGGAGAATGAAATATTCTAGGAAATATAAAGAAGGCAGAATATTATACCTCCCTGGATGAGAAAAGGAAAAACAGGCACTTGGAAAGCAGTTCCCACCTTTGTTAATAGCCCCAGAAAGACTGGGCTATCCTATCTATAAAACAAAAGGCCTTCCACTCCAGGGTGTTAGGATTAGCATTCTCTCAAGATCCAAACCAGGACAAAGCCATTAAACCATAATAGGAATTGCCCAACACCCTTTCAGAACACAAGCCTCTTCATTACATCATCACCCAGCAAGATTCAACCAAGCCTGGGACACAGACAACCTATAAGATTAGCTGGACTCCTGCATAGCCCCCTGGGAGTCTGACAAGCAATAGGATACATTTCTTGCAAGGCCCAAGAGAGGGTATAAATATATCTCACTCTCTATTCCATGTGTTCAACTGCACCAGGACCATGTGCTTACTGGTTCTGCTCCATTAAACCATCCTTCCAAGCAATCTCCATGTTTCCAGTGTCTTTATCCCCACTTGGAATTGAACCCACATGGTCATTTCTTCCAACAGAAAGAAAGAAGGAAGGAAGGAAGGAAGGAAGGAAGGAAGGAAGGAAGGAAGGAAGGAAGGAAAATAGAAAGTGAGAAAAAAGAGAAAGAAAGGAAGAAAGAAAAAGAAAGAAGAAAAGAAAGAAAGAAAGAAAGAAAGAAAGAAAGAAAGAAAGAAAGAAAGAAAGAAAGAAAGAAAGAAAGATTCTGTCTCCTGATTTTAAAGCTTCCTACAGATTTAAGGTGAAAAACCTCTGCTAGCTGGGATGCTGGAGGAATGGAAATGTTTTGGAGCCAGGTGCTTTTTACAGCAGTTCCGACCATGGTTGTAGATTGCGACATATAGAGCCTTGGGATGGGTGTGGGAGGAACTGTAATGGCTACATGAGTCCAGAAGCTGGGCAGTAGAGTGAAGCAAGAGCTGGATAGATGCTGTTTGTGTAAGTAGAGAAAATCAAGGCAGCCTGTCTTTTTTTTTCTTTCCTTGAACTGCATTGTGAAACCAACTAACTACTGATTAAAAGGATTAAGATCAGATGGCCTGAAATGCCTCATGTTATAATGAAAGCTGAGCAAGGATTTGCTTGTGCCCACAACTTGGGAGGCACAATGATGCAAGAATAAATCCAACAGGAACAAGCCCAATGCTGTGAAATAAAAAGTCCAGCTTTGCTTTGGTTTCTGATGAACTGGCTCAGAATCAGAAAAATAACTGACTGAGCCTTTAAGACAAGTGGTTGCCAGGGGACTGGTAGGTGCAAAGCCAGTCTGAGCGGGTTGCACAGTGTGTGAATAGAAGGATGATTAAAAAGGGGGAAAAAAAATCAGAGCTAGTTTTCTTTTTCTTGTGGCATTCAGATTTTTTTTTTAAAAAAAGTCCTCTCTGCAATCCATATGACTTATATTGACAGTATCATTTTGCTCCTTGTATATAAGATCAAAGATTGAACAATTCTGTGATCGATTAACTCAGACTTTTGGTATTCCCTCTGATGAATCACTGCTTGCTTTAACTGACTGCCCTTGCTCTGAATCACACTACACTAGACTAGCTTCCTTCTGGAGAAGAAAAAATATGAAATAGAGAGGAACTCTCCCATATCAATAGCGGATCTTTCTAATTCAGTATCAACCAGCCTTTTTCCCTCAATCTAGTATCCTTATGAAAGATTGGACTTTAATTCAGGGGTGAAATCCAACAGGTTCTGACAGGTTCTGGAGAACTGGTAGCAGAAATTTTGAGTAGTTCAGAGAACCGGCAAATACCACCTCTGGCTGGTCCCAGAGTGGGGTGGGAATGGGGATTTTGCAGTATCCTTTTCCTGGAGTGGGGTAGAAATGGAGATTTTGCAGTATCATTCCCCTGCCATGCCCACCAAGCCACGCTCACAGAACTGGTAGTAAAAAAAATTGAATTTCACCACTGCTTTAATTCCCATTTCGTAACTATAAACTCTGAATTTCAGGTGCTGATGTTTTATTCATCTTGAGGGTATCAGGTATCCTGCTTTATTAACCAGGAAACTACACAGTTTAAAAAAGCCATTGATATTTGCATGGTTTTGTCTTGTACCCACAACACGTTCTTTAAAGAAAAAGAGATACATTTCACTTCTTGGAAATGTAGTTGCAGGCGTTTATTGCCATAGTCACTGAAAAGTGTTGCCTTGGAAGTAGAACCAATACATTTATCATGCTACTTACCCCTGTTAGAACCTTGTACAAGAGTTCAGATCTGTTCCCTCAAGAGTATGAAGGTAGAGCTTCTGGGCATCTAGCCTCAGTTATCTACCTTTCTCCTTTGCCAGCTCCCATTTCCGGCTGCTCTACCAGCTGCCTTCCTTCTGCACCTGCTGCTTCTGCCCTGCATACCATTGCTAGGTTTGTCTATGCATTGATGCAAATGATGCGGTGGAACTGAAGCAAGAAGCCAGACACAAGGGATAATTCCAAACGGAATGGAACAACCTGCC
The DNA here is from genome assembly GCF_029215685.1 of Pituophis catenifer annectens. NCBI lineage: Eukaryota > Metazoa > Chordata > Lepidosauria > Squamata > Colubridae > Pituophis > Pituophis catenifer. The sequence continues at coordinate 112,556,043 of NW_027256882.1, forward strand.
ACGGCCAACTTGCTGCGGCCAACTGGCCACAGCCAACTTGCCGCAGGACAATTTAACAATTCTATTTAATAATTTAAAATAAATAAAAATTATTTTAATTTTTGCCATTCATGTTTCATTTTTGTCCTTTCTTTTGCATCATTTCTTTAATGATTCTATTCCACTATTTCTTTGATATTAGTGTAACTCTTGTCCTGCAGCGAGTTGTCCTGCAGTGAGTTGGCTGTGATGAGTTGTCCTGCGGTGAATTGCCCACAGCAAGTTGGCCATGATGAATTGGCCATAGTGAATTGTCATAGACCCAACTCAAAAGTGATGTACATGGGAAGAGAGCAGCAAATACATGCACAGAAAATGGCAGATTATTTTACAAATCCAAACCTGTCTCAGATGTAGGGCTAAGATGAGTCCTACCATGGTAGGTAGTCCCTGTGGGCAAGGTGTCCTCGAGACTACCCTCACTTGGGACCCATAAGATTCCTTGAATGAACAATCAAGGGCCTGGACATAACTAGAACTTCTCACCTGAATACACCTACATGCTTTCCTAAATTCCTAAAGTTTGATTAGCAGAACAGCATTTTTTGTTTTTTGTTGCAATTTCTTCTATTGAAATTTCTCCCCAGTTGTCCCAAAGGTGCTTTTTCAAGAGGCAACTGGACTTTCTGGTTTTCCTTTGAAGATGTTTTGCTTCTCTGGAGAAGCTGAAGAACCTTCTTGGATGAGAAGCAAAACATCTTCAAAGAAAAACCAGAAAGTCCAGTTGCCTCTTGAAAAAGCACCTTTGGGACTGAGAATCTCCATAGACACTCTACTCAGTTGTTTCTACTCATCCCAACTGTAGTCTGGCAGGAGGGTTCCATTGGCTAAGGAATGTCACCTGATGGAACCCAGAGTAAGAGCCTTTCTGCCATGGCACCTGTCCTGTGGAACATTATTTCATGAGATCAGGTTGGCCCCAAATATGTTGGCCTTTTGTAAGGCCCTCAAAACTTGGTTTTGTGACTCAGCCTTCAGGTGTCCAATGGAATTCAATTAATGACTTTGGCGATGGCTGTTTTTTATGATACTTGGCTGCTAAATATTTGTTTTTATATTGCGTATTTTATTTGTTTTATCTATTTTATTGTAAGCCGCTTAGTGTTACATATGTGAGATGGGTGGCTATATAAATCAAATAAACACATAAGTAAGGTAGGATTAGGGTGGAAAGGGAACAACTGGAATGGAAAGAACAAACGAAGGGAGTAAAGCTTTTGGCACTCAACGGCTGTATTTAGAGGCGGAGGTTTATGTTTTTAGCAGAACAATTCACAACTTAAGGTTTTTGGATACCAAGAATGATCATTCTAAGCAAGTCTGTCAGAAGTCTTCCATTTCATTGTACAGTTATTTTTAATTGCAGACTTGGGGTTTTCCGTCATGTTTAGCAATGTCCATTTCTCTCTTTCCATATCCTTCCCACTTCCTCCTTTGTTCAACATGCAGCTTGACAAGTTTGTAGGCTTACTCACTTCTAAGTAATTAGTGTAGCTGGCCCTAATAAAGCAGCATCCTGTTGTTTTCCTCACATAGTCCTAGTTCCAAACTGAAGGCCTGCAGAGCATTCTTATTGGTCCTCGCAAAAAGAAAACAGTAGGAGCATGAGTGGTCTCATAGCTTCCAGGTTCCTTTAACATATGCTTCTTAGGTTAATTCAAATATTTCTGTTTTTGAATCAGTTTTCTTTTCATCCAAATAAGTACAGAAAATATCAAATATTTTTTGCGCATGGCTTTCCATAAATGCGTTAGATAAGTTTCTATGTTAGTTTTAAAAGGTGAGGCAAAGTGCTCACCTCAGGATGACAGTCTAGCAGTTCTGAAGACAGGAACTTACAATGTTATCCTCTACCTTGCATCATGCAATTCGTGAACCAATGAAACGATGGAGTTTCTGGTTTTTGTTATTTTTAACCAGTCCACTGATGAGCCAGTGAAACAATGCATTTTCCTCCCTCTCCCCTCAACCCATTTACTTTTAAAATTGCCTGGAAGTAACTTAAAAGCAGGAAAACAATAAAGGGGCAGGAAGATGGGGTAGCTGGTTGCGGGGGTGGGGTAGGGACTGCAAGAAGAAGGAGTTGGAAAGGAAAGGATTCTCCATGTGCATATGTGTGTGTACGCTTGTGTGAGGGTGAGAATGTGTTTGTGCAGGTCAATACTGTACAGCAAGAAAGCAAACGAACTGTCAACCCCCTCCTCACAATCATAAAGAGACAGAACAAAATAATTTCACTTTTTTCCCCCCAAGCATGAACCTGCCTTCCAGTAGAATCCAATAACAGCTTGGCTTGTGATAGCTGTCCTAACAAGGGTTCCAAGACATTTCTATGGACTGACAGCAAAGGCTGGGGTGAAATTGACCATTATTTGTCAATGTTCAGGTTTGAGTGACAAGAAAAATTGTGAATTTTCCCCCACCCCATGACCTGGTAAAATTCCTATCATAAGCAAGCACTGCCTACGTTCTCTTCACAGATTCATCCAACAAAAGGAAAGAGATTGGTGCTTGCTTTCCTGACAGAAATGGGAGAAATAAATAATCATGGGATCCATCAATTGGGGGATGCTGTAATCACTGTCTGGATGGAGCATCTTAAAAGTATCATTGTTAAAGCTTGAAATTGGGATAGCGATTTAAGCCAAACTTGCATTTCCAGACAGTATCAGAATGAGAGACAAGTCCTTTGGGCTACTGAAAGAATTGCCCTAGGACCATCACCCTAAATCACTGAAAGAAGCTACAGACATTCCTGGAATGGGAGGTGGGGTGGGAATCAAGTTACTCCTTTTATATTTCACTGTGAAGATATGAAGGACTCCTGTCTTCTAGGTCAATAAAAGACTATTTATCAGAATTATAGCCATATTGCAGCTTCATGGGGAAAAAAAACAATAAAGGAGAGTATTTGTAGCTCAGGGTTGAAATGAGGGGTCCTTGGTACGCTCTAAGCTTGCTTGTTTTTTTGGAAATGTTTCATTACCCTAATTAGGTAACATCATCGCACTGATGCACTAGCACTGATGATGTAACCTAGTTAGGGTAATGAAATGTCTGCAAGAAAACAAGCAAGGTCAGTGTTGTGGCCCGTCAGTGGTCTGTGCAGTTAATAGCTGATTCTGACAGTGAGGAGGCTGGTGTGGTGCTGCACCAGCAGCCTGTGCAGCTGGCGCTCGAGTCAGACAATGAGGAGGCTGGAGAAGATGTGGTGCGAGAGGTGGGGATTCAGCCAGGGCCTTCAAAACCTCCAGAAGCTCCCATAAGTGAAGAGGAAGAAGAGGAAGAGCCTCTTGTAGATGCACGAGTGCGCAGAGCTGTTAAAAAGCAGGAGTGGCTCCTCAGGAGGAGGTCTCCTCGAGAGTAAGGCTTGTGGCTAATTGGCCACTCCCCTAGCCTGTTTAAGGAAGGATGATGACTGATGCAATTTGCAGGAAACAACTTCATTCATATTCCTTTGCAAGTTGATTCCAGAAACATTTGATTCGGCTCTTGTTTATCTTATTTATTTTATTTATTTATTTATTAGATTTCTATACCGCCCTACTCCCGAAGGACTCAGGGCGGTGCACAGCCAGACAATAAAAACACATACAATACAAAATTTAAAAAATAGAATAAAATCAAATTAAATAATTTTGGCCCCGACAAATTTAAAACCCCAAACTTTTAAAACCAATTTAAAATTGAATATATAAATACTAAAAGATATTTAAAATTTAAAAAATCTTTTATAAAAGAGGGGGAAAATTAGGCCAGGCCGGCCTGGTGAAATAGTAAGGTCTTTAAGGCGCGGCGGAAGGTGCGCAGATCCGGGATCCTCCGTATCTCTGGGGGGAGCTCGTTCCAGATAGTAGGTGCCCCCACAGAGAAGGCTCTCCCCCTGGGGGCCGCCAGTCGGCATTGTTTGGCTGACGGCACCCGGAGGAGCCCCTCTCTATGGGAGCGTACCGGCCGGTGGGAGGCTATTGGTGGTAGTAGGCGGTCCCGCAAGTACCCGGGTCCTAAGCCATGGAGCGCTTTAAAGGTGGTAACCAAAACCTTGAAGCGCACCCGGAAGACCACCGGGAGCCAGTGCAGCTCGCGCAGGAGAGGTGTTACATGGGAACGCCATGTCGCTCCCATTACCACCCGCGCGGCCGCACTCTGCGCCAGTTGGAGCCTCCGGGTGCTCCTCAAGGGGAGCCCCATGTAGAGAGCATTGCAATAGTCCAGGCGGGAGGTGACAAGGGCATGAGTGACCGTGCGTAAAGAGTCCCGATCCAGAAAGGGACGCAACTGGCGAATCAGGCGAACCTGATGAAAAATCCTCCCGGTCACGGCCGTCAAGTGCTCTTCTAAAGACAGCCGTGAATCCAGGAGGACGCCCAAGTTGCAAGCCCTCTCCGTGGGGGCCAATGATTCGCCCCCAATAGTCAGTGATGGCGTCAACTGACTATATCGGGATGTCGGAAACCACAGCCACTCAGTCTTGGATGGGTTGAGCCTGAGCCTGTTCCTCCCCATCCAGATCCGTACGGCCTCCAGGCACCGGGACATCACTTCAAGGGCATCGTTGGGGTGATCCGGGGTGGAGATGTACAGCTGGGTGTCGTCAGCGTACTGATGGTACTCCACCCCGAAACCACGGATGATCTCGCCCAGCGGCTTCACATAAATGCTGAACAGGAGAGGCGAGAGGACCGACCCTTGCGGCACCCCACATATGAGGGGCCTCGGGGTCGACCTCTGTCCCCCTGTCAACACAGACTGCGACCGGTCAGAGAGAAAGGAGGAGAACCACCGCAACACAGTGCCTCCCACCCCCAACTCTTCCAACCGGTGCAGCATGATACCATGGTCGATGGTATCAAAAACCGCTGAGAGATCTAACAGGACCAGGACAGAGGAGCACCCCCTGTCCCGAGCCCTCCAGAGATCATCAACCAACGCGACCAATGCCGTTTCCGTGCTGTACCTGGGCCTGAAGCCCGACTGGAACGGATCCAGATACGTCGTTTCATCCAGGTGCTGGGGGAGCTGTTGCGCGACCACACTCTCAACAACCTTCGCAACAAAGCGAAGATTGGAGACCGGACGATAATTTACCAACATTGCCGGGTCCAGGGAAGGCTTCTTGAGGAGAGGCCTCACCACCGCCTCTTTCAAGGCGGCGGGAAAGTCACCCTCACTCAGCGAAGCGTTTATAATCCCCTGGAGCCAGCCTCGTGTCACTTCCCGGGAAGCCAGTACTAACCAGGAAGGACACGGGTCCAATAAACAAGTGGTCGCGTTCAGTCTACCCAGAATCCTGTCCATGTCCTCAGGGGTCACAGGATCAAACTCATCCCAGATAACATTCTCAAGACCTGCCCCTGTCTCTCCCCCTGAGACTACCCAGTCGGAGTCCAAATCTTCCCGAATCTGAGTGATTTTGTCATACAGATACTGAACAAAATCCTCGGCTCTACCCTCCAAGGGGTCCTCCCGCGCTTCCTGGTGGAGCAGGGAGCGGGTCACCCTAAAGAGGGCGGCCGGGCGATTATCTGATGACGCAATAAGAGCAGCAAAATAACTACATTTCGCTGCTTTTATCGCCACTAAGTAATTCCTAATGTGGGATCTTACTAGTGTCCGGTCAGATTCAAGAAGACTGGCCCTCCAACTACTCTCTAGGCATCTTTTCCGGCGCTTCAACTCCCTCAGCTCCTCGGTAAACCAAGGAGCCAATTGAGATCGGCGCCGGGTCAGAGGCCGCAAAGGCACGACCCGATCCAGAGCACCAGCAGCCGCCCTATCCCAGGCGGCCACCAGGTCTCCAGTCGAGGCGTGTGCCAGAACCTCAGGAAATGGCCCAAGCTCCGTCTGGAATCTGTCAGGTTCCATCAGGCGCCTGGGGCGGAACCATCTGACCGGCTCCGCCTCCCTGCGGCGGGGTGCAGCAGTTCGAAAGTCGAGACGAAGGAGAGAGTGATCTGACCATGACAAGGGTTCAGTAACTATATCCCCTATATCAAGATCCCTCAACCACTGTCCAGAGACAAAAGCCAGATCCAGCGTGTTTCCCCCTGTGTGGGTAGGGCCATGAATTAACTGGGTCAGGTCCATAGCTGTCATGGAAGCCATGAACTCCCGAGCCATCTCTGACGTCTCACCCACGGACGGCAGGTTGAAATCCCCCATGACCATAAGCTTAGGGGTATCAACCGCCACCGCGGCGATGATGTTGAGTAGCTCGGGCAGGGCTGTTGCCACGTGGCAGGGAGCCAGGTACGTGATCAGCAAACCCATCTGAACCCCATGACCCCATTTCACAAAAAGGGATTCACAGCCGGCCGTCTGAGGAACAGTGGCCTCCCTCGGTCTCAGACCTTCTTTAATGATAACCGCTACCCCCCCCGCCCCTCCCCTGTGACCTCGGCTGATGGAATGCTTGGAAACCTGGCGGGCACATTTCAACGAGGGGAACCCCCCCTCCTGGCCCAACCAGGTCTCCGTAATACCTGCCAGGTCCGTTTTCTTGTCAGTTTTCCTGCAAATTGCTTCTGGGCATTCTGCCAACCACAGTAAGATTACGGTTATCTGAAATACTGTGCCTCAGAATTGAGTTATTATTCTTTGGATTCTTGTTGGCTGTTAATGAAGTTAAATTAACAGCCCTTGTTCAGAAAAGACTGATTTAAACCGTACTTGTGTTCGAACAACTACTAAAAAAGCTTATTAGTAGTCCTTAATTAGTAAACTAAGGTTTGTACGGACTTTGTGCGTGCTGTGTTCTTTGGGGTCTGTAGCTGGGGCAGAACAGTCAGAGAGCATCAAGGACCCATCCCCCCAAAAAAACAACAACCCAGAAAAGAGGACAAACAGGAAACAAAATTGCTACTAAAAATTACGGAGATATATTAGAAACCTGGAAAACTGTATTGACCCCCCCATGCCAAAATTAACTAGAATGGGAATCCATGTTAGAGACAAGCGGATCCAATGATTAGTTGAGTCTGTGAGACCTGTCCAGACTTGAAGAACTGACTAGGCACACAAACATCTGCAGCAAAGTGAGATTGCCATCAATTTAATGATGTACAGTATAGCATGTGTGGTGACATTACAAAGCAAGCTTCATCTTTCCATCTTTGCATTTCAACATCTGATGTAAGTACAAGGCATTGCATCATCTGATGCAAACTAATAAGTATGTATGCATGTGCATCAACAGACAGATGCTTTCCCAGGACATCTAGGGAACAAAAGTAATATCCTGTTGTGACCTTTGGGCAAAAAGATGCTTCAAGAGACATGGGAGCTAGAGTCAGGAAAAAAAAAGTTGACATACCATATTTTTCTGAGTATAAGATGCACTTTTTTCCCTCCTAAAAGAGGCTGAAAATTTGGGTGCGTCTTATACTCCGAATGTAGCTTTTTCGAAGCTTTTTTTCAGCCCTAATGAGGCGCTAGTGATCTTCCGAGCTTTGCCTGCTCCCTCTGACTCTCAGCTGTTCTTTAGAAGCTTTTTTTCAGTGAAGTGATCTTCCATGCTTTGCCTGCTCTCTCCGACTCTCAACTGTAAAGCTTTTTTTTTAGCCTTAACGAGACGCTAGCGAGTGAAGCGATCTCCATGGTTTGCCTGCTTTTCTCATTGTTTATCTCTCCAAAGATCAGCTGTGCTTTAGAAGCTGTTTTTTACCCTCAAGCAGGGGATAAAAACCAGTAAACTAATGTGCTGAAGCTGACTAAGGACACTAGCCAGATGAATACCTGGTAGACAGATTCCCCCCCCCCCATTTTCCTCCCCAAAAACTAAGCTGCGCTTATATTCCGGTGCATCTTGTACTCCAAAAAATGCAGTAGTTAGATGGAGGCTAAGACTAGGGCTAAACAGAAGCTGGAGAAAGATATTGGGGCTTTCTGCAAATACAAGAGATATATCCTGGCAGTAGCAATTCTGTACAAAATCTAAACATATTTATCAGGCCATCAACATTGCTGCTCTTCCATCTATGACCAATTCTGAAATCTTTGGAAGGGTTCTGATTGCTGACAGCGAAATGAAGCTTGGAATGCTGCTCCCTCCCTCCCACCAGCAGGCTTTCTAATTCTTTTTTTTTTCTTCCTCTGCCATGCCTGAGTAATCAGAGAAGAGAGTATCAAATCACACATCACACTTGCGATGGCCTGTGAACAATCCAAAGTCCTTACCAAAAACCAGGATTGTTGGTTATTCTATCTTAATTCCTCCTTAGATGTAAGGCTGCCAATCCGCAGCTCTTTGCTGCCATCTAGTGGTCACCCAGATTTTTGCTACCCAGAGTTGGTGGCCCTACTTAGATGAAGGTAGCCACTTCAGGCCCGTGACTTCAGACGAGGCTTTGCCTTTCATCTTTAATAAGTATTTGACATTCAAACCCTGTTTATGAATCTTTTTCAAAAGCACAAATTAAAAAACAATCTAGCCCATCATGTTAAAGTCTGAAAGTAAAAAAATGGAGGTTCTGATAAAAGGTTCCCCCACTCAGCTTAGCCACTGCTTGCTTGTTCTGCTTCTGGCATCCAAGTCAGTTTCTACCATGGAATTACAGTGCTTCCCCCCCTCCATCAAGACGTGCAGTGAATACATTTCTTCATGTGAATGTCCTAATCATCCACTCCCAACCGTCTTTGCTTCCTGTGACTAAATGGCAGCAATCTGTGCTGTAGTTTCTTTTTTTCTTTTTCTTTCTTTCTTTTTTAATGGTAGCAAACAGGGAATCAAAGTGAAGCCAGCCAGTTCCTTTTTGACCTCAATTTCTGCTGTCATAAGGTTTCACCGAGTGCTCATCCTTCGACTCGTCACAGCAGCTGTCGGTTTCTACTTGGAAAATGCTGACCGTTTCTCTCACTGCTGCTGCTTCTGCTTCTCCTGCATGCTTTTTGCCTGCCAACTTGAAAGGGTTTTTGTGTTTCCAGAGTCCTTACGGCAAAGTACAAACAGATAATGACCTGTGTGTTCATTTTTCTTGTTTATCTTCCTCCATCAAGCAAAACAAGACCAAAGGCTTGTTTCTCCATGCATTCCCTTCTCTGTTCCCCCCAACCCCTGCAGTGGAAATCTGCTGACTGCAAATTTGTATTGGCATAATGCAGATCAAGATCTGACCTTGAGCACTTAGCCCAGGCCAGCTTCTCGGAAAACCAGTGGTCCAACTGGCTTGTGTGTATCCACTGACAGTTCAGAGTTGGGCCAGGATGGCAGGCATGAAAATAGACCCTACTCTGACAGAGGTAGAAATTCAATACTCTCTTGCCACAAGTAAGTTATTTTTCATTTAAGTTTCTTTGCTCAGACATAAGAACCAGCATGAAGAGTAGCCATAATGTTGCCCATACTAAATACCAATACTCCTCAAATCCTAAGGGACGCGGTGGTTCAATAGCTAAAACGCTGAGCTTGTTGATCGAAAGGTCGGCAGTTCAGTGGTTCGAATCCCTAGTGCCACGTAATGGGGTGAGCGCCTGTTACTTGTCCCAGCTTCTGCCAACCTAGCAGTTCGAAAGCAGGTAAAAAAAGCAAGTAGGCCACATGACCACGGAGACATCTTCGGACAGTGCTGGCTCTTCGGCTTTGAAACGGAGATGAGCACCGCCCCCTAGAGTCAGGAATGACTAGCACATATGTGCAAGGGGAACCTTTACCTTTACCTTTTACCTCAAATCCTAGTCTTAATTTAAAGGCTGAGACTGGCATATGAGCTCAATAGTTGTATTTTATTTATATATGTTTATTATTATTTTACCATATGTGTATCCAGCAAAAGCTTGTTAAAGGCAAGTTAGAACTTCCTGCTTGGAGGGAGACCTTGGCTGGGATTCAGAGGCTTCAAGCTTCTGTTAGCCAGCTTTTGTCTCTTCTACATATTGGAAAACCGGTCAGTCCTAGAGGAGATCAACCCTGATTGCTCTTTAGAAGGCCGATCTTGAAAATGAAACTCAAATACTTTGGCCACTAATGAGAAGGAAGGACTCACTAGAAAAGAGCCTAATGCTAGGAAAGATTGAGGGCAAAAGAAGAAAGGGATGACAGGGAACGAGGTGGCTGGATGGAGTCACTAAAGCAGTAGGCGTGAGCTTAATTGGACTCCAGAGGATGGTAGAGGACAGGAAGGCCTGGAGAAATGTTGTCCATGGGATCGCGATGGGTCGGACACGACTTCGCAACTAACAACAACAACAACATATTGGAATGACAATCAACTCTTCTCTTTCTAGGAACATGCTCAGAAACATGAGTGCATGCGTGCCAGGGGTGAAATGCTCTCTGTTCGGACCGGATCGCCCGATCCAGTAGCGATGGAGGCAGGTAGTTCGTAGAACCAGTAGCAAAAATCCCTGCCTGCCCCCCCATGCCCAGCTGAGCTGCACAATCATCAGAAGCTTTTTCTTCTAATTTTTAAAAGCATTTTTTCTACAACCTCTTCGGCCGAAAAAATGCTTTTAAAAGTAAAAAAGAAAAGCCTCTGATTATCGCGCGGCTCAGCTGGGATCATCAAAGGGATCGTCAGCTGATGATCCCAGCTGAGTTGCCTGTTCAGCAGAGGCTTTTTTTCTTTTAAATGCCTCTGATGATCCAAGCTGAGTTGCCTGATAGGCAGAGGCTTTTAAAAGAAAAAAAGCCTCTGCCGATCAGGCAACTCAGCTGGGATCGTCAGAGCCTTTTGAAAGCATTTTTTACAACCTCTTTGCCGAAGAGGTTGTCGAAAAAATGGTTTTAAAAGAAAAAAAAATGACCACGCCCACCCAGTCACATTAACCCCCCACACCAGGCCACGCCCACAGAACCAGTAGTAACAAATTTTAGATTTCACCACTGATGCATGCATGTATGCATGAAACAAAGAAGCATGATTATCTGCCAAAATCTTACTTTGAAACCATTAGGTAAAACTGCAGGCTGCACCGCTGGTTTTGAATAGTGGCTTCCAGGCTACGTTGGGGGGGGGGACCCTACCAAATGGTTATTTGGGCTTGGTTTGACTACATAATTTGTTTGTGCCCTAAGTCCAACATTGATCAGCTGCTGCCTGGCCTTATTTCATAGAAGTCATTTTGGATTCGGTAGCTAAGTTTTGGCTATTAATGGGAAATTATTTCTCAACCCGACAAGGAGTGAATAATTTCTGTAGCAACTTAGATACTGCAGCTGGAAGCTCTGATTGATGCCAATTCATTAGTTCCCTTCCCTTTAGCTGTTGCCCAGATATAGACTCATTGTGGAGACTCAGAAGCTTTATGTGTGAAGTGCAATATTAAAAAGAGAGAGAGAGAGATTTAAAACAGCTTGATGCACTATTGGAAAAAGACTTTGGGTGGCTTGATTCAATAAGACACCTCTTGCCTGAGGTTGCAAGAGATTGTATTGACACCAGGAAGAGATGAATCTCACAGGAATGAAAAGGGTGACAGTGCTTTTTTTTTTTTTTTGCAAGCAGAGCGTTTAAACATTCTTTTTGCATTTCTTCATACAGGCCTAAGATTCCATTTAGCCTAAGAAAGGCAGGTATGTCTGTGTTAGATCAGGCGCAGGGAAAGAAGACGTGACCAGCTTGATACATTTAGTAACTTTATTGCAACAGTAACAAGACTGGCGCTGCGCTGCCGGAGCTCTCCTTATATTCGCTCCAGCAGATGCACCGCCCCTAAGACAGCTATTCAAACTTCCTGCCCGAGGCTGGCAGCCAATCCGGACGGGTGTCCTTATAAGGACATAACACTCCTCCCCCCTAGTTCTTAGTCTGTCCATCAATCACGTAATCGCGCAGGTACGCGGGGCGTCGCGAAGTCCTAGATGACCTGTGCAGTCCCATTCTGGTTTGGCCGTCTTCGTGGATGGAGGGAGCTCCTGCGTCTCCCGGTCCCCTCTCGGGAACCGGGCAGGATCCGGCCATCGAGTGCATGGGCTGGGTTTCTGCGCCTCTGGCCAGGTCTCAGACCTCCGCCCGCTGGCGATGCTGGTCTTCTTCTCTGCCTGGGTTGTGGATTACTTGCCGCTGGCTGTCGTCGCCGCCCGGTACGGAACTACTGAACCCCGGTAAGTCTCTAATGTCCCATTTGTCTTTTACCGGTTCGGTGGTGGCTGGTTCCGGTCAGGGGTTCGGGTCTCACGGCTCCCTTGGTTCTGGTCCGGGTGTCCCTCGGTTGAGGCCGGTGCCCTCCCTTGGTGACTGCTGGGACGTGGTGGCTCTTGTCTGACCTCGCCGGGGTGGTGCTGGCCTCCTCCGCAGGGGTGGTGTAGGCCCTCTTTGCTGGGGTGGCATTCCCTGGGTGGTCGCTGATGTCTGCTGCCATTTTGCTGGAGTTGGCTGTCCCTGTCGGGTTGGTGCAGGCCTTCCTTGTGGGGGTGGTGTAGGCCTTCCTCGCAGGGTTGGTTTGCATCTTGTCTGGGGTGTGGTTGGTCTGCCTGGTAGGGTCGCTGTAGGTCTCCCTTCCCGGTGGGTTGGGTGCCGACCTTGCTGGGGCAATGTGGAACTCCCTCTGTGGTCGGGTACCGGTCTACTGGCTACTTTCGGTGGGGGTCTCCCTTCTCGGGGTGTTGTTAGCTGACCTCCCTGGGGCGATGTGGAGTGCGGCTGACCTCTGGGTTCCGGTCTACTGTCCCCCGGTTGCAGATCGGTTGGTCTCTGGGCCCGGGGTGTCGATGGCCACCCTCACCAGGGTGTTGTGGGGTGCCCCCCATGGATGGTCCCCGGTCTACTCGCGCCGCATCTCGATCAGTGCTCACTCTGGGTGGCGGTCCTACTTCGGCAGGGTGTGGTGATCCTTCCTCGACAGGGTGTGGTAGGCCTACCTCTTCGGGGTGTTGCAGGCCTACCTCATTGGGTTGGTTTCCTCCACTCCCTTCCACCTTTTCCGGAGCTGGTCGATGTGACGTCTACAGACCTGTCCATCTTCCAGCTCTACCCGATAGGACTTCGGGCCGGTTGTACTCTCGATGTTCCCCTTGAGCCATTTTGGAGAGCCGTGAAAATTCAAAGCAAAAACTGGGTCTCCTATGGCGAAGGTGCGAAGTTGGCGACTGGCGGTTGCAGATACCTCTGAGTTGTATTGAGGGTGCAGTCTGTCCAGTGTGACCAGAGTCTTCTGCCCATCAACAGCTCCGCCGGGCATTTTCTTGTGGTGGCATGCGGGGTGATGTGTTGGGTGAGGAGGAAGTTATCAATCCGCTCCTGCCAATCACCCGTGCCCATTTTGGTGACCGCTTCCTTGGTGAGCCTCACCATCCGTTCCGCCTGCCCATTTCCCTCCGGCCTGTACGGTGCTGAGAGGGCATGGTGGATGCCCAGTCCGGCCAGGAATGCCTCCATGGCCAAGGACGTGAGTTGGGGCCCGTTATCAGAAACCAACATGTCCGGCAGTCCATGGGTGGCGAAGAGTCGGCGTAGAGCCCGGATCGTCACTTCTGTTGTGGTAGATGCCATGGGTACCACCTTGAGCCACTTGGAGAAGGCGTCAACGACGATGAGTAGGTGGCGCCCCTGCATCGGACCCGCGAAGTTGATGTGGATCCTCGACCAGGGGCTTCTGGGGGTCTCCCACTTTGTCGGTTCGGATTGGGGTGGCGCTGAGCGTACTTCTTGGCATGGGTCACATCCGGAGACCCATTCCTCGATGTCTCTGTCCATTGATGGCCACCAGACGTAACTCCGTGCCAGGGCTTTCATGCGGACGATGCCGGGGTGCCCGTTGTGCAACATTTCTAGCGTTCTTCGTTGCAGAGTGCTGGGAATCAGCACTCTGTCTCCCCATAGTAAACAGCCTCTCATGGTGGACAGCTCCTTTTGCTTTCTGGTGAAGGGGCTGAATTTCTCCTCTGCCTTCTCCGTCGGCCACCCTCTGAGGATCCAGGACTTGACTTGGCGGAGTGTGGGGTCCTTTTGTGTGTGGACGGCCACATCTGCAGATGTGACTGGGCAGCTGTTGTCATTGTCGATGTGGAAGAGGTCGAGCATGGGAGCTGGGTCTTCCATAGGGTCTTTTGATGGGCATCTACTCAGCGCGTCGGCATTCCCAATGGACGTGCCTGGCTGGTGCACAAGTCTGTATGAGTAGCCGGCTAGGAAGATGGCCCATCTTGTCATCCGCGGGGACATGAAGATCGGGGTTGGTTGGTCGCCTGCGAGGAGCCCCAGCAGCGGCTTGTGGTCGGTCACTATGGTGAAGCTCCTCCCGTAGACGTACTCATGGAATCGTCTGACTCCTGCGACGATAGCCAGAGCCTCTTTGTCCAGTTGGCTGTAATTGCGTTCCACGCTGGACATCGTCTTGGAGAAGTATGCTATAGGGGCTTCTGAGCCATTCGGTAGTTCATGGCTGAGTAGTGCTCCCACCCCGTATGGTGATACGTCGCAGGTGAGCTTGATTGGGAGCGTCTCATTGTATTGTATGAGGACGCTTTTGGGTGTTAAAAGTCCTTTGATAGCCCAGAATGCTGCTTCCTCCTCTTGGTCCCACTTCCAGCTTTCCCCAGTAGGCGGTGGAGTGGCTCAGCAATCGTAGCTTTCTGTTTGAGGAATATGGCATAGAAGTTAAGCAATCCAAGGAATGCCTGAAGCTCCGTTTTGTTTTTTGGGCTGGGAGCTTCATGGATAGCTTTAACTTTTGATTTGGTGGGGTGGATGCCTGTGCCATTTATGAGATAGCCCAGGAACTCGACCTCCTGGACCCCTAAGATGCATTTATCTCTCCTGATTCTTAAACCCTTGGCATTGAAGTGCTGCAGGACAAGCATGAGTCTTTCAAGGAGTTGGGCTTTGGAATCTCCGGAGATTAGAACATCATCGAAGTACGGCACCACCCCTGGAACGCCTTGAAGAAGGTGTTCCATCATTGATTGAAAGATTCCTGGGGCAGCGCTGACTCCAAATTGGAGACGGTTACATTTGAATGCTCCCCTGTGAGTAACGATCATTTGGGCCTCCGCCGTTTTTTTGTCCACTGGCAGCTGCTGGTAAGCCTGGGCCAGGTCCAGTTTGGCAAAAATTGAGCCAGTCCCTAGGGAATGCAGCAGATGCTGCACCACTGGGACTGGGTATGTGCTCTGCGGCAACGCCTTATTGATTGTACACTTATAGTCGGCGCAGATGCGCACAGATCCATCATGCTTCATTGGGATCACAATGGGGGTTTCCCATGAAGCATGATCGATAGGTTCCAGAACACCTTGGGCGATGAGTTTATCTAGCTGAGCATCTACTTTTGGCCGCAAGGCAAATGGAACCCGGCGGGGCTTCAGCCTAATTGGGGTGATTCCCTTGTCCAGATTAAAGGAGATTGGCTTTCCCACAAATCTACCAAGCTTACCATCGAAGACTTCCTGGAACTCTTTGATGAGGTTGTCGAGTTCGTCCTTCTGAATCTGGTGGATGCCTCCAATTGATAGCCCTAGTGGTTTGAACCACTCCACTCCCAGCAGGTTCGGGTGGCTGTGTTCCATGACTGTGATGGGAAGGTTGCCTTGGAATTGCTTGAACTCAATGCAGAGCGTGGTTCTGCCCAGGACACCAATGGGATTCCCGCTGAAGTCCACTAGCCTCGACCGCAAGGGCTTCAACTGGTTCTTCTCACAGGCTGGCTTCAGGCATTTCAGTTGCTGCCAGTCCATAATGGAATAGATGGAGCCTGAATCTTCTTCCATTGTGCACGGTGACCCCTCTGCCAGCAGTGTCACATTGAATTTAGTGGCACCGTCGTCGCTTGTGTGAGCAATTGTGGTTTGGTGCACCACTCCGCTGTGAGAGTATTCCTCGTCTCCGCACCTGGACTGCTACGAGGACCGTTTGGATGTCCTCTGGGTATCTTTTCGATTTTCACAGAATCTTGGCCTGGGTGGTTCGGGAGCTGGATCTGCTGCTCTGCAGGCCTTGGCTATGTGTCCCCTCTTCAAGCAGTGACGGCAGGTTGCGTCCCTCCATCTGCAGTTTGCTCTGGGCTGGTCACCTTTGCAGCTGCCGCAGCGTTCCCCCCAGTCGCCATGTTGGGGATTTTCCCACCTGGGGGGGGGCGGGAAACCTTGTGTACAGCCATTTCCTCATCAGATGTGGATGGCGTGGTGGAGTCATCTGAGGAGTTTGGGCCTGACTTGTGGATCTTGTGGATCCCCCTCACCTTCACCATTGTGGCAGCCGCTTTCTCGGACGTCTCAGCGGCTGTGGCTTCTTCAAGGACTTCCTTGAGTGGAATCCTCTTGCGGCTCAGGAACTTCTTCTGGAGACCCACATCCTGCATCCCGAAGATGATGCGGTCTCGGATGGCGTTATCAACATTGTCAAATTCGTAGTTGGCAGCGATTTGAAGAAGTGCGGCCATGAACTCCTTGATGGATTCGCCTTCCCATTGGTTTCTCTGCTGGAAGGTGAATCTGTTTGCAATTGGGGTGTCTGTGGGTGCATAGTGTTCCTGCAGGACTTCCTGCAGGTCACTCCAGGACATCTCCTCAATATCTCTGGACACCACAAGGTCGATGGCCATCTCTAGAACATCAGAACCGTAGTGGGCCAGGAACAGGGCTCTCTTGCGCTTGTTGTCGAGGTTTTGGTAGCCATTTCCTCGGAGGAATTGCCGGAATCTGACCATATACGACCTCCATTTCTCTCTTGCCGGGTCGAATGGGCTCAGCGAAGCGATTGGTGCTTGCGGGGTTGCCATTCTGTAGGGTGCCGCGGTTGGGTGACTTCAGCTCGGTTAAAGCGATCGTGCCATGCGTCTTGCTCAGGTTCTCTTCTCTAGTCCTTCGTCGCCAGTGTTAGATCAGGCGCAGGGAAAGAAGATGTGACCAGCTTGATACATTTAGTAACTTTATTGCAACAGTAACAAGACTGGCGCTGCGCTGCCGGAACTCTCTTTATATTCGCTCCGGCAGAAGCACCGCCCCTAAGACAGCTATTCAAACTTCCCGCCCGAGGCTGGCAGCCAATCTGGACGGGTGTCCTTATAAGGACATAACAGTCTGCATGATAGCTGTCCCTGAAGAAAGAAAAGAGAATAGTCTGGTAAGCTGCTGATTATCCAGTAGAAGCACCTGAGAGCTGAAGTGTCTTAAAACTATCCTATTTTAAATCAGGAACAGTTTATCTTTTATCTGCCAAGTTGAATGTTTAATTGATAAATTAATTTTAGGGAGTAAAGCATGGGTAATAGAAGTGGTGTGGTGAGCATGTCAGCGTTCTTGGAATGGGTGGGGTTGGAGGCTTTGTTTTGGAAAATTTGGGGAGTTATTCTCAACATTGATAGGTTGGTTAACTGTTAACATGCACGGCCTTTCCTACTCTGCCTAATATTGATGGAAAATCACATCTCCAGAACTGAAGGATGTCCCACCCAATCTTAACTAGAGAATTTGGGAAGGGCAACATGAAAGAGGCTTTGGTTACATAGTTCCCTCTTTGCTTTGAAAGATAGCAAAAAAAAGAGAAATACCTGGGTAACAGACTGGGGGAGTGTGAGTGGGCACTTCAAAACATGTGTTTACTTACCTAGCAAGCTACCTGCATAAGAGGTTGAAAACACAGGGGTGCTTCACACAGGCAACCTGTTAGGTTATTTCTGAACAAAAGTCTGGGCGCTTTTGAAAGAAGAGAAGGGAATATTTATCGGGAGTGTTATCTGTGGAAAATGGAAAACAGGAAAGGCGAGCTGGAAAGACAGTGTATTCAAGAACCTCACAAGGAGAATACAAAAGCCGAAGAGCAGGTATGAAGAGAAAGTCACAGCAAAAGAGTAGCATTCTGATATGATCCCCCTGAATAGTAGTAGAGCCTTTATTGTCATTGTGCATCATATGTACAATAAAATTGGTTAATAAAATAAATAAATAAAGATCCACTTCCAGAAACGGCATCAAGAGGATCTTGCACATGAGGGACTCTAGAAAAATTCAAGCAGGAGGAAGGCAAGGTAGAGGAATAGCTTGCTATAAAAAGAAGTCAGCACAACTTAAGCAACTTAAGCAAACATCCTAAACAATGCTTCCCTCACTGTCAGTGATCAGATATGTTGGTGATTACTTGGAATTCCACACTGGGATTCAAAACACAATGAGATAAGCAGAATACTGCTTTCAATCCCTTTATCTCCAACTAAGAAAGATTCCCCCCCCCAACAATGGTCCCCCAAAATGCTCTTACATAGCTGCATCATGATTTTCCCATTTCCTGGCTTTTCTGCACCTGAAATCAAAATGGCCAGAGAAGACTGAACAACTCCTGGAGAAGAAAAAACCTCCCTCCAATATCTTCAAGTGGCCAATGGGGACCATGCAGATTCCAATTCCCTACTGTGTTATCAAATATATTGTTGATGGAAGCATGATAGATCAGATTTACAGCCAAACCTGAGAGGAAGAGGGAAAATACCTATACTTTAACCCTTAGAGTAGCTAAAGAAAAGTTTAAATTGCCTCCGGTGTGGACTGAGAATGTGATAAAAGCAATGATCAAGAGATGTTGTATAAAACCAATTGCAAGGATCTATTTATGTCACAGTTAGGAGAATGTGGGTATAAGCCTAGAGTTAGGGTTGGAGTAAAAGAGAGTTCAACTTTATGCAGAATCAATGAGACAATATTGGGCTTTATTAAACAATAAATGAAAGCAAGAAATCATTGTCTGGAAAAACCTAAGACTGAACAAGTTATAAATTATTTAAATTAATAAAAAGAGCAAGTAAAAGTGCCAATCAAGTCCAGAGAGGGCCATTGTTACAAACAAAATTTGCAGTGCCATGCATTACTTATGATAGTGCATCTTTGTGATAATTTTAACACAATCTATGGTATATTCTTTGTATTAGTCACATTTTACGTAAGGCCTTCTGCAACAGAAAAAAAGAATAAGGTTTTAAAGAAGTAAAATAACGTTGGAAAGGAAAACATCACTTGCTATCTTTTCTCTGAGTGTCAGCATGTGTAGTCAAATGTCATGTTTCATAGTCACATGATTTATGAACTGGGTTTTATACCTCTTAAGTCAATAACTTCTCTGTGATCATAACTCTACAGCCATATATTCAGATATGACAGCTCACCTACTGTACACCTAGACCCAATTATGCACAAACCAGCAGAATGCCCAGAATTAAATTTATTCTGCCTGAAGCTGCATTGCACTAAAATGCAATGGAAACATCAGCGTATATGTGTGAAGAATATTTGCTTCATTTACCTACTTATTATTTATTGGCAAAGATTTAAATTTGATAAATGATGAGGGCATTCTCTGTGGTAGCACCGACCCTTTGGAATGAGTTACCCACTGGGCTCCGGACGGCCCCTGACCTCCGCACTTTCTGTGGCGACCTGAAGACATGGCTTTTTCAGCAAATTCCCTGATCTGCTGGGAGTTTTAATTACTTGGGGATTTTAAATTTGGTTATTTTAATATCATTTTATTGTCGTGTTGTTTTGTCTTGTGAGCCGCCCCGAGTCCTACGGGAGAAGGGCGGCATATAAATACAACAAATAAATAAATAAATAAATAAATAAATAAATAAATAATAAAAAATCCCATTCTGGCTAGAATGTGCATCTGTTCAAAATCCACTATCTCTATTATTACATCAATCACAGTTAAAAGTTACATGTAGAAGAATGGAATACATTTTTAGCATCACTTGTGAAAATACCACTTGAAGTTAGAGCATGAAGAATAAGAGACTCTCTTTCCCTTCTTCATTTTGCCTAATTAACTTCTTGTTTACACAACTTTACTATTTGCACACTATAATAGTGTGGGGTTTTGTTAAAGTTACTAATTTTAACTACGGTACTGTTTATGTTTCTGAAACAGCTGTATGAATTGTTGGATTGTCCATTGAATTAAGTTCTGGGATTTTTGTTGCTATTCTTCCATCTGTTAGGGAAGGAAAGCTGGAGTATTAAAATCTTAGATCATTGTTTGATTAAACAATCTTCCTTTATTTACAGTCTTTGAGAAACTAATTCTGCTTTATAATTTATTTATTATTCATTTGATATGGATTTATTCAAACAATCAATATCACGAACATAAGCTTTTTTTTTTAGTAACAGCTGAAAATAATACAAATCTGAGTGTAATTAAAGAAAATAATGAAACTTCTCTCTGTGGATAATATTGAATCTGCTTCAGATATGTTAACTTGCTCATTATAGAAAGCATCTCCACATATGAAAAGGAGGGAGGTTGCAGACAGCCACCCAAGAAAATTAAGCATACATTTATTGTTATTATTGTTGTTTGTTGCACAGTCAGCCAGATATTCAGGATTTGGCATTTTTATCCATCTATTGAGTCCTTCCCAAGGACCTGGGATAGGCAGATGTTGATGTCTGATGGTGTTAGAGGTATTGTCATAGGATGTAAGCTGTTCTCAGTAAAGCTGCCTTTTGCAATTGACTGATAGTAATTTTGTCAATGCTGATGCTCCAGTTCTTTTGTGATTACTGTTACCTTTGGCATTGCCTTTGCCTTCTTTTTTCACGGTTGTTCTTTCTATTTGCAGGTCTTTGTATTTTATTTTTATTATTAAATTTATTTGCTGCCCATCTCATGGTTCAAGGAGGAGTCATTTATTTCATCAAGATGACATGGAAGCTGCAACCAGTATGTAACAATGGAACCAAACATGCTCTCCCATTGTGCATCAACTTATTTTCATCCCTTTTTCTGCTATTACGGTATTACCATTGATACTAATTAACTGCTTTGCCAAGTATTCTTCTGCTTATCCAAGTGGATCATTCAGAAAAGATCATGCTGAAAATTCCTTCCCCATCTGCTGGACAGGATATGTGGGCTGTTAGGCTTTCTCTGTAATAGCTTCCCACATTCTAAACTTCCTGAATAGCCGTAGATTTGAACCTAGGTCTCCCTTTCTCTTAGCATACTTATAGTGGACCTCCTAACAGTCCAGTGAAATTGGTTAAACTGAATGATCCACATATCACCCAGGAATCATCATAGATGGACAGGTTACATTCCACATAGAAAAAGTGCGAAAGCTGAAGTAGCATCATCTATTGGTGATTCTGTTATCATCATCGCCTGTTACATTGCAGGTAGTCTCGATTTATAGCAATAGCAATAGCACTTAGACTTATAAACCATTTATATACCACTTTACAGCCCTCTCTAAGTGGTTTACAGAGTCAGTGTATTGCCCCTAACAATCTGGGTCCCATTTTACCAACCTCAGACAGATGGAAGGCTAAGTTAATCTTGAGCTGGTGAGGATCGAACTCCTGGCAGTCGGAAGAATTAGCCTGCAATACTGCATTCTAACTACTGTACCACCACAGCTCAATTATGATCATTTGAATCTATGACGGCCTGAAAAAGGATGTTTTAAGGCTTTAAGGCTCTTCTGGACTTCAACATGACACTGCCTCTCATGGTCATGTGATCATGATATGGATGCTTGGCAACCAATTCATACTTATGACTAGTTGCCAAGGGATCATGTGATCACCATTTGCAATGTTCTCTGCCTGCTTTCCCCCGCCCCCCAAAAGCAATGGAGACCCCTACAGGGAAAGTTGCAGGCACCAGTTGCCTGCTGAGAGGACTCTCTCTTATCTTGGCTACCTGCTGAGGGGAGCTGAACTCCAATGGGCGGAAAAACGGAGCTCAGATCCTGAAGATCTGAGTTCTATTTCTCCCACCTGAGGAAGAGCTGACATTCTTCAATAGGCAGTTTCAGCCAGCCACTAGAGACGAGGGGGAGGTGGAATCCAAGCATGATTTTCATCTCCTGAGTGGAGAAGCAGCACAGTAAGGCAAGGAGTGTGGGATACCTCAGGTAGGGGTGGGAGGCCCTGGGATGCCCGATGCAGGTCCTGCAGAAGTGTCTCTTCACTCAGGGGCTGAAAATCATGTTTGGATATTGGCAGGGAGGATTTTTAGTTCCCGAGCAGAGCCTCCCAGGGCCTTCTATCCCCCAGAGGTACCTTACCTGGATTCCATCTACTTAATGACCTGTGCAATAATTTAATGACCACAACTGGAAGTGTGAGACTGAGCAAAGCAGTCACATGGGCAATCATGTGATGTTTCTGCTAACACTTGCTTCACTCAAGGACCAAGATTCCGGTCCCAATTGTGGTCTTTAGACGAGGATTTCTAATGGCTGCACACACACACACACACCCAGGTCACGTGAGTGCATTTTGGGTGCTTATATTATAACCAAAAATTTTAGCCACTCTATCGGTGGCTCTTTCACTTCTTCTGTTTCAGATTTCAGTAAAAGTTTATACATCATAGCAATTCTATGTTCATCATTTGTACACAATTCTATTTCAAATTTAGTTTTACAGTGTTCAAAACCATACATTCTTTTATCTACTTTCTAATAATTGTGAGTGAACAATTGACAACTATATCCCTCTGCCACCAATTCTTTCCTTGATTTTATTTTACATTCCTCTCGACAAAAATTCTAGTATCTTGCGATAACCATTTGCATTTGTCTAATATTTCTCCTTTATAAAATGCTTCTTGTGCTTAAATCCACAAAGGTGTTTTGGGGATCAACCTGGATTTGTATCTATTCCATGTTCTTACCATGGCATGTTGAATATACCATTTTTAAAAATCCACATTAACTTTGACTCTATCGTACCATAAATATTCACGTCACTCAAATCCCAGGTCATGTCCTTCTAAATTACCTGACAAATGAAAAAAGCCTTTTCAGCAACAGTCACTCTTTCATCCAAACTAAGCAGCAAGCTGCAAAAAACAATTTTAGGTAAACCCAATCCTCTTCTTTCTCTTGACTCTTATAACATCTTATATTTAACAGGTATTGCTTGAAACAAAACAAAACAAAACAAAAAATCCCCACCATCATTCTAGGCAAGAGATTCATTTTTGTCACAGAAATTCTTCCCAACAATGACAATTGTAATTTTTCAAATCTTAACATGCCTTTTAACTTTATTCCATGTCTTATCAAAGTTATTTTAAAATAACATACAATTCATATTTGTCACAGTGTTACCAAAATATTTTACCTGTTTCTCAATCTTAAATCCTTTTTTATCCATCAATTCTGTTTGATCTACTATTTTCACATATTTTATTAACACCATCTTCTTTTTATTAATCTTGAAACCTAATTGTTAGATTGGCACAGGGAAAAGAATGCACGAGCAGCGAGTGGTCCGTTCAGCACTTTATTAGAGAGAATCAGAACGGGTGACTGTGCTGCCAGGCTCGCCTTATAAAGGGAGTCGGCAGGCAGGCCGGCCAATGACAGATCTTCAAATCTTCTGCCGGTGGACTAGCCAATCCGGTGGGGATGCCCATATAAGGACATAACACTAATAATCACCACATTTTTAATTTGTCCATTAATAGTTCAATTCCCCTTAAAGGATCTTCCAGAACCAACCTCAAGTCAACTGCAAACTTAATTTATGTCTCTCTTGTAATCTTTACTGCCACAATTGTCTCATCTTGTCTAATATCTCTATTCAGTATTTCAGGAACCAACATAGACAAGAGAGAAGGCATGCCTATTTTGTGGCTTTTTGTATTTCACTGGGTTTTGTTAGAGCTTCATTAACAATTATTTGTGCTTTCTGTGAAGTGTAGATTAATGTTACCCATTTATAAAGTTTTCTCCAAAATCCATGTCTTCTAAAACCTTGAACAAGAAAATCCATTCAAATTGTCAAAGGCTTTCTCTGCTTCTAAGAAAATCAGCATGAGTTGTTTTTCATTTTGTTGCGCCAAATAATCCAAAATGTCCAACACTTCTCTAATATCGTCCTTTAAATAAAAACCCACATTGTTCCTCATGAATAAATTCTTGCAAAATTATTTTCAGTATCAGATAGAATTGTTGTGAATAAATTGTGGTATTTAATAATGATATTGGCCTATAATAGCTTCTTGTTAGGCAAAGTCAAATCTTGTTCATTATTGGGTATTAATATTATATTGGCCTTTTGTCAATTCTCCAGCATCTTTCCTGTAGTACAGAATTCATCATGTTTTGTAAAGGTTGTAAAATTTTATCCTCAAAATATTTACAATAAAAATCTGATAATCCCCTCAGTCTAGGCTCCGTTTCTATTTAATCTTTTTTTATAGCTTCAGAAATGTCCTTTGTTTTAAGTTTATTCATAATCTGTCTCTGTTCCTCTGTAATCTTCAATAAATTTTGTATCTTTAAATATTCATCTATTTTCTCTAGAGAAGTATTTAATTTATATAAATATCAATTATATAAATGGAATACTATTGATGAAATGCTTTTGTATGGTTGTATTATCCATTAATACAGTATATCCCCTTTGTAATTCCAATATCATGTTATTTTCTTATATGCTAGGCACATCTCTCCTTTATTTGCAAACTCAATTTTTTTGCTTCATTTTTATTTTATTTCCCTTTGTCTTATTATTAGCATTGATAAACGTCATTGTAATTATTGTGTAAATACTTTTTTTTACTTAAAATCTTAGGAAAATTCTTTAATTTTTCTTTTCTCCTTATTTCATTCAAAATAGCTTGTACTTTCTTTTGACTCTTCCTTGTAAGTTCACTATCATATTGTATAAAATAACTCTACTAAAAGCTTTAGTTACATCCCAAACCACTCTTAAATAAGTTCCTTAACTAAATTATTTTTTTTAAAAAAGATCTTTTTCTTTTTACAATCCTCCACAATTGCTTCTTTCTGTAGCAACATTTCATTTAGTCTCCATCTAACAGAATTAGATTTCCTTTTATAACCAAATTCACAGGATTATGATCCAAAAAAGTCTTTGTTAATATCTCTACCTTAGAAACCTTAGTAGCAATGTTCTTTGAAGTCCAAATCATGTCTGTTTTTAAAAAGGATCTGTGTCTTTCTGAAAAGTAGGTATATTCTCTTGAACAGCCATTTTTCTGGCTCCATATTTCAAGTGCCCCAGAAAAAAATGAAATTACAATTTATGATTTTGATAGACAGGATTATAGAAAAAAGTGAGTTATGTTATAACTAGAGAGTAAGAGGTTAACTTATAATTATACTATTAACTTCTGAAAAGAATATTGAATGCTTCTCTATTTCTTTTTTTCTTTTCTGTCTCTCCTTTTTGTTTTCCCTTTTTGCATTTAGTTTTCTCTGAGTTCTTTCTTTTTCTTTTTACTTTCTTACTTTATATTTTTAAGTTTACTTTTTTTTTAAAAAAAATCCTTAATACATTTTTTTTAATATACAAAAGACTTCCATTGCATTCCAGGGCAAACTGGCCTTAAAATAGCCTTTCCCAATTTGGCACTTTCATGTTTGCATTTGCTGTTTTTATATCTTGGCTTTGTATCTATTGTTCTGCGCCACCCAGAGTCACCTTAGGTGAGATGTGCGGTATATGAATTTGAATAATAACTAAATAAATAAGCTTTCTGCATGAATCTCCCAAATCAGTCCAGATTTGTATTAGGAAACTGGTTCTAGTACAATATTCCCCAGGTTAAAGTCCTCCAGGTTCCTGGACTATAGCAATAGCAATAGCACTTAGACTTACATACCACTTCAAAGTGCTTTAGAGCAGTCAGCGTATTGCCCCCAACTATCTGGCTCCTCATTTTACCAACCTCAGAAGGATGGAAGACTGAGTCAACCTTGAGCCGGTGACAGAATTAGCCTGCAATACTGGCAGTTGGCAGAATTAGCCTGCAATACTGCATTCTAACCACTGCTCCACCACAGCTCCTCTATAACTCGCCTCTTTCTCAATAAGCAGCGAATTGCAATTCCAAGGTATTGGAAGGACATTATTTTGGAGGAATTCTTACACTGTTGCAGACTTTCCAAAGATGCCAAGGGTGTGGGAGGGAATCCATAAATGGGGGAGTGAATCACTTTCTCGCATATCAGCAGAATGGCTTTTCCTAATGTATAGATTCAGTGGACACAACTAATGCAGCTCATTTTCCAAAAAAAGAAATCAGCTGAGTATTTTTAAAGCTCTGCACGAATATGTCTTAGATTAAGTACAAATGAATAATCTGAATTTATTATTGAGTTTATGCATTTGCAAGTAGTTCAATTTGGGTAGAGCCATGGTTTCTCTTGTAATTTAAGCACAGGTGGTCTTCGCTTAACAAATGTTTGGACTTACAGCAATGATGAAAAAGAAACTTTTTAAGGCCATTCTTTGTTTTTATGACCTTTGCAGATCTATAATGCAAAGGAAAGCTGAAATAAAACTGTAAGCACAGAGAAAGTTCCATTTAGCAATCGCTTCACTTAACAATCAAGTTGCTGGTTTCAGTTGTGGTTGTTTAATGAAGATTACCTGTAATAGACAATTAAAAATCAGGGGGCTGAGTTAGGGGAGAGAAATAAAAGCTTGTTCTGGGAAAATAGATTATGGTTTCCAAGTAAGTCTGTCTTGTCACAGAGCAGCCTTCATATGGAGTTCTTAATCTTTTTTTATTATTATTATTTTATTTAAAATACTGTTAGCTTTAGAAACATGCACATGTCTAGCCACCAATAAACATCTGACTGTATGCTAAATAAAAATCCAGTATCTAATACAAGACAATAGACAACTATTCTGGAATAAATGCGAGTTAATTCTCTCAGCTGAGTGAAAAATTCCTTGCTAGAGTTTCTTTTCTGCTATTACAACCCAGCCAGTATTTCACAGCTAGCAGTTATGATGCTAACATGCACTCTAACTGTACTTCCTTTTGAAAGGTAATACATTATCTCTTTCCTATTTTTCTTTCCTTTTTTTCTTTTTCTTTTTTTTTTTAGAAATAAAACATTACATTTTTATGGTTTGACTTCCTGCATGGGATAATTTGCACTGCTGCTGCAGGATGGCATCCTATTACATAAGATGACAGAACAAACTGGTGGTTCCTGCTGATACTTCAGGAAACGCTTGTCTTCTCTTACACTATCAGTCCTATTTGATCTCCAATGATCTCACTGTAGTCAGTTTATAATTCATCAAACCAAACTGAGCCATGGATATCCTCTTTAGGGTAAAGAGACCGAATCCTCTTTAGCTTTCCAGTCTGGGCCTGAAAAAATAAAGCATGCTATTGTGTTTGACTTGAAATAGTCCAAATTGATCATGTGTCTTTGAAAGCACCTACTGCAGATGGGAAAAGCTAGCCTTGACTTCTTCCCTCTCCCTTCTTGGTCTCTCATCTCTAATTTCTCTAAATGTATGAAATCATGCCCTTTCCGCCCCCAACTGAAGATCAATGGCCAAAAGTAAGAGGAAATAAGGATTGGGGTTATCTACAGTTAAGATTAAACATATGACTAGCATAGAAGCAAATGAGATAGAGCTAGCTGGTTAGGAAAGAAAGGAAATTAGGAAATAAATATTACCGCCACTATTTTGGATCAGTGTTTTGGAATGTTGTGTTATATATCATGTTGCTGTTGTTTCTTTCTTTTTTTTTTTTTGCTTTTAATCCTCTGGATACCATCTAAAGTCAGTATTGTGAGATCAGCAGTTGCATATATTGTTCAAATAAATCAATCAATATTAAACGTATTTATTATTATTTATTGATGAAACAAATTTATGTAGCCACACATATCCCCAGATGATTTCAGTAGTGAGCTGAGAAAATAAGAAGCCACTTGAGATCTATGGACCATGAGATAGTTGTCCAAGCATAGAACACGCTTTTAACAATTTTGGATAGACTGTGATATTTGCTACTAATTTTTGGTAGCAATATTTTGGGGTCTCCAGGGGCGGCAAAACGAACCTGAGACATGCATGCAGCTTCTTGTGTGTAGCCAAGATGTCTTCCCTGCTTCACATGCCTTCTGTAATGGTGTCTGACACTTTTTTCCTGAGAGGTGAATTTCTTTTCTGGCTGATGATAGAGCAAGAACCCTCTGTCCCAGTGTTCTGCCCCAGCTACGGACCCCAAAGAATGCAGCACACACAAATTAAATCAGTCTTTTCCAAATAAAGGCTGTTAATTAACTTTCTTAACAGCCTACAAGAATCCAAAGAATCAGAATCAGCTACTAGCTGCACAGGCCTCTGACAGGCCACAACACCCAGTCATGATGTACCGTATTTTCCAGCGTATAAAATGACTGGGCGTATAAGACGACCCCCGACTTTTCCTGTTAAAATATAGGGTTTGGGCTATACTCGCCATATAAGACTACCCCTCTTCCAATGCACACCAAATAAAAATTAAAAAACATCAACTGGCTCACCCACAATGTAAAAGCAGCTGTGCTAGACCCAAAATGGCCCCTGCAACAAGCAGGAACTTCACACAGCCACAAAAAGCTCAAAAAAACAACTTTCACACTTTACACACACACAACACAATACAACACAACTGGCTCACCCACAATGTAAAAGCAGCTGTGCTAGACCCAAAATGGCCCCTGCAACAAGCAGGAACCTCACACAGCCACAAAAAGCCCAAAAAAACAACTTTCACACTTTACACACACAAAATTCCACATACAGCTTTGTGAGATTTTGTGTGTTTGTGTAGTTAAGAGAGAAACACACTAAATCTCAGAAAGCCGCACAAATATTATTTTATTTTATTTTTATTTTTATATGAAAGCTAAATTTAAAACTTCCTAAATTTTAAATGGCTAGGTCTAAAAAAGAACAACTAAAAAAAACCCCAATTAACTATTTTTTTTAAAGCTCCCAAAGGGGGAAAAAACTTACCCAATAGAACAGGGGTCTCCAACCTTGGCAACTTTAAGACTTGTAGACTTCAACTCCCAGAATTCCTCAGCCAGCTTTGCTTTGCTGGCTGAGGAATTCTGGGAGCTGAAGTCCACAACTCCCTGCCTGCTTGATTGCAGGCAGGGAGTTGCTTGCTGATGGAATGGATTGCAGGCAAGCGAAGCAAGGCAAGCGTTGCGACTAGCAGCTAAGGTAAGCAAGCTGGAGGGGGAAAACTTTTTTCCTTTTACATGGCTCTGGCGATCCAAGCTGAGTTGCCTGATTAGGAGGCAACTCAGCTGGGATCATCAGAGCTTGGATCGCCAGAGCCATGTAAAAGAAAAAAAGTATTTTCCTTTTAAATGACTCTGGCGATCCCAGCTGAGTTGCCTGATTAGCAGGCAACTCAGCTGGGATGGTCAGAGCTTGGCTCGTCAGAGCCTTTCGGGCTGGTCTGCCTGGTTACAGGAGAACAACACCTGGCGTATAAGACGACCCCCGACTTTTGAGAAGATTTTCATGTGTTAAAAAGTCATTTTATACGCTGGAAAATATGGTACTTGTCCAAACAAAGGGACTGTAAAGGTCTTTGTATCTCCACACTTGGGAAATTCTGACACCACCACCCCTCCCTCATATCTCTATCAATTTTCCCCCCCATGATTTTTAGAAGATCTTTCAGGACAGTTTTATTTCACCAGGCTTTCAGTTTAAAGGTTTTTGGGCATCTGAGGTAAAAAAGAGATTGATTTAATACAGTTTATTTTTATTATTGCTGTTTTTATCATTTTGAATACTCTTTTTTTTAAAAATTTGATTTATATGCCGCCCTTCTCCAGAGACTCAGGGCGGCTTACAATGCGTAGTATTGTAATCTTGTATTATTAATCAAGAGCTGTGGTGATCCAGGGGTTAGAATGCAGTACTGCAGGCTAATTCTGCCGACTGCCGGCAGTTCAAATCTCACTCACAAGGTTGACTCAGCCTTCTATTCTTCCGAGGTCGGTAAAATGAGGACCCAGATAGTTGGGGGCAATAGGCTGACTCTGTAAACCATTTAGAGAGGGCTGTAAAGCTCCGTGAAGTGGTTTATAAATCTAAGTGCTATTGCTATTGTTAGTTTTCACAATTTTAACTTTTTGCAACCTGCCCAAACTGTTTTGAGATGTGCAGTCTATCAAATCAATAAACTAAATAAGTATGATAAAAAAAAAATCTCCCAACTTACCTTTGGTTCACTGGCTGGTGATCGAATTCAGAGTGCAAGTTCCTTCTGCATGGGAGAAGAGAAGACAATTAAGCCTGGCCCAACTTTTTGTGTTCTTGGTTTCTCTTATTGCTGTATCAGTTTTAAAGCTGTTCATGTTTGCTTCTTTTGGGATTGATTTACTGTATATGCTTATTTTCTATTGTGAAATAAAGGCATTGCAAGCTGCTGTGTAGGCCCAAATTGTTCTATTTGTGAGAGATGCTTTTTCCACTTGAGGAAGGGGAAGGGAGACAGCAGTTCAATATTGGCTTGTTATCTGCAGAGCTCTCATCACATTTTGCAGTCAGATGCCATAAATCTTGCAAAACAAGCCAATTGCTACCGAGCCTTTCAACATTCCTAGAACTTCAGAATACACAAGGCCAAAATAAAAGCAGGCATGTTGAGTTATTGAAAGAACTCCTGAGCAATGCCACTTGCGGCTTGATTACAGTATCCAAGAATGAGTCCCAAATTGGAAACTAAGTGAAAGAGCAAGAAAAATAGCAGGAGGACCTCACTTCCTTAATTCCAGAATCATCTTTTTTTGGCCAGCTTGTAGGGAAGATAAACTTCCCTTGGAAGATTTGATAGAAAAATGGCTTTTTAACACAAGAGGAAGCAATAATACTTAGCAGCTTTAATAATGCCTCTTCAAAGCCGATGCTGCAGAAATAATATAAGGGAAGCTTTACTTGAAAATGCCCAGAGTGAATTCTTCACTCTCACCAGGGAAAAGATAGACACCTCATCAACTATGTCATCTAAAAGTGGACTGGACAAAGCCCCAGAATAATATCCTGTAGTAAACAACCTTTCCTTGCCTCCTAGGAGATTGACAACATGACAGCCTTAGTTGCTGTTTTAATTCCAGATCCTAAAAATAGGAGGAGAAAAAAGCCTGTAAATTTTAAGCCACACACCAACTTTAAGAACGATTGAAGAACTGAGGAAAGCCAGCCAAAGTAAGGCAATGGATGAAAACAGCTTTTTCTTACTAGGCCAAGGAATCATGGAAATAGAAAAGTAAACTAGGAATTAATTATTAGTCACTCTGACTATAATAAGCATCCCTAAAATTGTTTTCTTGTTTTTCTTTTAATCTAAATTCCACAATAGCAAGCAGAGAAAAAGAGCAAATCCCGGCCCACGTTGTGCTACAGACAAATGCATATTTATATGTAAAACTATTTTTTGCCGAATGCATACTAAACTGGTGGAATTCACCAAACACGATGCAATGATGGCTGCCAACTTTTATTTATTTACAAAAATGTATCTACACTCCCCCCCATTCTCTAGTAGCACTGCAAGACTTGCTTATTTTATGTAATAAAAACAGTCATGAGGCCATCATTGAAAAATAAGAAATATTAAAACCCTAAAACCTAATACCGTGTTTCCCCGAAAATAAGACTCTGTCTTATATTTTTTTGAACCCTGAAATAAGTGCTTGGCCTTATTGGCATGTGCTCAAAAGCCCGATTGGGCTTATTATCAGGGGATGTCTTATTTTGGGGAAAACAGGGTACACTTGTTACATGGAGCCAATAAAGGCAAAATGCCTGAGTGAAAAAATAGGTTTTTTAGCCCTTTCTAAGGTGTAAAAAGAGGCCAAATTAAATTTTAAACAGCATCATCATGTTGTTCACCAAATTGGTGAATTATGAAATATTCTATATCATTTGACAGACCCAAAGATGGCTTTTAAGTGCGGTCCTCATCACCATGTTGTGTTGTGGAATTTAGAAAACTTGCCTGCAGCAAATAAACAATGGTCTGGGTAATTTCAATAAAATGGAATCCTTTGAATCCCTCATAACCGAAACTGGGAAAGGATCCAGAATGCAAGAAGTAAGACAAAGAGATTCAAGAACCTTATCTGTTTCCCCAGGAGACAAACTATGAAACTAATTAAGGTTACTAGACAGTTTGGTGGATACCGTTGGATACTATCACTCAAAATGACAAAAACTATCTATAACCTTGCTGGTAATGGAATGCCCATTGCCTGTTCAAAGCAATTCTCACGTGGGACATGGATGCCAGCCAGAACCACTATAAGCTGGGCCATCTGCCCAACAACCTGTGTTCCTCTTTGGATGAAGTCAGAAATGAGACCTGTTGCTTCTGATTTTAAAAGGGAATGAGACAAATTAATCAATAGTAAGTCAATCAATAATCGGTAGCTATAGCATTATATTTTACTTTTAAAAACACACACATAAGGGCTCTTGAGATAAGCTGCTGGGACATGTGCTGGGGATGGTGCCTGTGCTCAGATCTTGCTTCTTGACTTCTCAGAAGCCTTTGGATGGCCAGATTGATGATGCAATATTATTTTTTATTTATACATTTCTTTATGCTGGATTTTTTTGTCTTCAGTGGGAAGTATTGATGGCCCCCAAGGTCTATCACCTTCCTCCCCTAAGTTAAGAGAGTCAGCAGATAGCACAATTTTTGATTGCATTTAACTAGGGTGCAAATTATGGTTTTTCGGAAGTAACAGGATAGTGACTCATGCCCTTATTACCACACAGGTAGATTTCTATTACCATGGTCTATATGGGTTTGTTTTTGAAAACTGCAGGTAGTGCAAAATCCAACTGCTCCCTTGCTGTCTGGCACTGATTGCTACAATCACATTACACATATCTTGTGGCTTCACATTAGATTTCTAGGTGCAATTCAAAATGTGTGGTTTGATTGTAATGGCTTAAAACCAAGGTGCTTGCAAGACTGCTTACTCTGAACAGTGCCAATTCCAACCTACCCTCCCAGGAGAAATTGTAGTGGTGCCCATTTTTATCGGCGAGAGAGCCTAAGCTACAAAATGTTTTTCAACCATGAAGTCTATACTTTAACAAGTTTCCCTGTATATCTTAAATGGTTCCCTTGGTAACAGCCTTCCTGGAAGCTAACAAAAGCTGAACTATTCTGGAGGATTTGGGGATGTGATTGTTCATCATGATTATTATGTTTTATTATGATTTATTTTAACTGTTACTATTATGGTAGCATTTTGCTTTATGAGCTGCCTTAGAGTTTTGGCATTATAGGGATTGTGGGCTAAATTCATTTACGTACATGTGTGTGTATATTTATAACACTATTGTGGATGCTTTATTGTATTTTTTATGATTGGAAGCTGCCACAAGTCACAATGATTCAGTGGCATACTAATGTAGTAATAAGCAAATAAATAAATAAAATATCTCTAAACTAAAGATTCCTGCCAACTTGAGGAGGTTTAGAAATATAGAAAACACATAAAAACAATAAACTCCACAACAGAACACACCAGGCATGATATCTGAGTATTATAGACAACATCATCCATATGGATTTGACCACCTTCAAGAATATGGAAAGGGCGAGAGGTAATCAGATATCTGGAGGCAAAGTCTTTCATAACACAAAAACCCAGCACTTCTGAGCACCTTATCTCTGATTTTGTTTGGTTCTGGAGAGTCCTTTTGCACTGCCTATACTGGACAGATTGTTTCTTTCTGGTGTAGGTGGTCCTGGAGATATCTGGGTGCCAACCAATATATTTTATTTGTTTGTTTGTTTGTTTGTATGCTGCCTTTTTTATTTTTACAAAAAACTCAAGGTGGTGAACATGTTCAACACACCTTCCTCCTTCTATTTTCCCCACAACAGCAATCTTACGAGATAAGTTAGACTCAGAGACTGACTTTTATGACTAAGGTGGGACTTGATCTCACGATCTCCCGCTTTCAAGGCTGGTGCCTTAACCACTAATATGCAGGGTACTTGAAATTGTCCTTGGACGCCTATTGGTAACCAATGCAATGCTCACCACCCCTCTCTTGTATAGCACTGCTGGCTTTCACCATCCAGTAAACAGGCTGCTACACTCTAAATGAATTGCCGCTTTCAAGTAGTCTTCAAAGGCAGCCCCAAGTAAAGCACACTGAAGTAGTTGATCTGTGAAATTCTTATGGTTTTAATACTGGAAAAATAGTATACACTACACAGATGGTATACCACATTAATATAGCTGCCATGTGGAGCAATTTGAATTGCAAAACTGACATTTTGATGGATGGGTTTGTTCATTTTTTTGGGAATTGCAATGGAAGGAAGTAACATTAAGGAATAATGGAAGGGTTATGTTTTGCTGAATATCTTAAAATAATGCACTAGCAAAGGTTGATCCAGGTTGATTCAAACTACAATCCTAATCAGGAGCCGAATTTTCATCTTTCCTAGCTACAAGTAGTATTGAAGCTTCTTCAAGTATACCATGTATAACAGTGGTGGGATTCAAGTAATTTAACAACCGGTTCTTTGCCCTAATGATTACTTACAACAACCAGTTTGCCAAATTGCTGAGAAAGTTAACAACCGGTTCTCCCGAAGTGGTATGAACTGGCTGAATCCCACCACTGATATATAAGTTGGCTTTGAGGGGTCCTCAATGCTCTCTGAACTTGTTTGTTTTCTTGCAGATCTTTCATTACCCAAACTAGGTACATCATCAGTGCTAGCAGTGCTAGGTAAAACATCCCCTAGAATACAAGCAAGCTCAGAGAGCACCGAGGACCCCTCATTTCAATCCTGAGCTACAAATATTCTCCTTTATGAATTGGTTTTGTTCAAGATCAACATTCCTCTATTGTGGTATCCAAGATTTTGTAATAAAACAGTTTCCAGTATTTTACACTGAATGAGTCTGAGTTCCATCTTTAACATCCCTAGTGCACAAATAATTCACAGATGGGTAACGCTGCTAAGACATAGTGGAGTTACACTTGGATTCAGCTTTTGTATTGTGATAAATTGGACTTATTTTTATGTAAAAACTTACCTTGTAGCCCTTTAATGGCCCTTTCTCTATTTGGTTGCTTTGACACTTAAGTAGAGCAGCACACTATCAGAAGTAACATGCTGCTTGTTACCTTGCTAAGCTAAAAAGAATGGTTCAAATTCATAACTTGGATACTAAATATCAGATCTGCTTTTCTCTCATATAATGTCTAAAGCAGCATGACATGTAGCATGCACAGTAAAGGATCCAGATCACTCCTCAGTTGTGGCAGATTTGAAGTACCGTACAAAATATAATTGTTATACTTTAATAAATCTGGCATTTTTGAAACAACAGCAATCCTTCCCTTTGTCACAAAGCAAATTCTTTTGAAAATTGAGCAGAGTCAAAGCCAGGTAGTAATCCGTCAGGTTGCTGTGCCATTCAATATGCAAGTCTGCTGAACATTGCTAGTGAGCATATCTAAAGTTCTTCGTTGGGTTCTCTAGCTAAAATTGAGATTGCAAACATAAAACCAAGAAATAAAAATGAAGACTTATAATCAGCCTTTTTGCGAGATGTAATATTAACTGATTCTTAGCCCATCTGCTGTGGGCAAAAAATGCATCTGCAATAGCTCCATTGACTCCAGGGAAAATAATCTGGAAAAAGCAGAAGGCTAATGAGAAGCCATCACAAGGTTCCAAGGCTTTGTTATAAATAATAAGAGCCATGTAGCTTCTCAGCAGAGAAGAGAATGATCATCTGTGCTTATGTACAAGCTTCAGGTTGGTCCCACCCCACCATCTGAAAGAATAACATCTGTGCATGCAGGCAATGGAATTTCATTAAATTGAGCAAGCCCTGAACAATCTAGTAAAAGAAACTATACTTTTCTGGATTGTGTAAATACACTAAGAACAACAGAAAGGCTTCAATTTACATCTGAAAGATTTCTGCCTGCCCTTGGTTGTGGGCTCTACAAAGAAATTGAAAACATATTTGCACAAGTCTCCTGCATGTTTTGAACAACACATAATGTGACTTTCTGAATGTCCCTAAGTCACTTGTGATTATTTGCAGAGGGCAGGAAAGTTCCAAATTAAGATAATCTACAGTATATCACAGAAGTGAGTATATCCCCTCACATTTTCTAAATATTTAAGTATATCTTCTCATGTGACAACACTGAAGAAATGACACTTGGCTACAATGTGAAGTAGTGAGCTCCCCCTTCGCACCTGAGACTTTGTACCGCTAATGAGTCACATGACACCAGGGAGAGAAAATGGCTACTTGGGCCCCATTTGGACATTATCACTTAGGGGTGTACTCACTTTTGCTGACAGCAGTTTAGACATTAATGGCTGTGTGTTGTGTTATTCTGAGGGGACAACACATTTATACTGTTATACAAGCTGTATACTTACTACTTTACATTGTAGCCAAGTGTCATTTCTTCATGTGAAAAGATATATTTAAATATTTACAAAATGTGAGGGGGTGTACTCACTTCTGTGATATATTGTATTATCATACTTCTTGGTTTAATTTATACTTAATTTTAAAATCATGGTTTGTGGAACAGACTAAGCCTAAACCAAAGGAATGATATGGTGGCTTAGTTCTAAACAGGAACCAGGGCTTTTTGTTAAGAAACCTTCATCAAGTCAGACCGCAGCACTGACTTTTCTGATGGCTGCCAGAAATTTTCAGTATAAGCTCCATCAATAGCTTTAACTTGCTCATACAGTTGGAATGAGATTTGTCCTGCTTTGTATTTAAAAAAAAATGTGGCAAATTTCACTCTGAGAAGCAACAGTGGTTAATTGCTTTGTACTGTTATCTTGCCCCTGAAATACATAAGCTAACATGGTTGTTACTAAGCATATGTTACAATTCTCTATCTATTTTGAATATGATTATGGAGTTACATGATAAAGAAGTATCATGATGATATGATGATGATCAAGAAGAAGAAAGAGGAGGGATTGTGAAAACAGCTGCCTAATGTCAACCAAGTTTTACCTTCTACTTGACATGTCATCTGTCCTGCAAACTCTAGGGAGTTAAGGCAGAATCTGTGTTGGGGATTAAAGTTTCAAAGTGAAAATTCCACTTTTTCTTTGAAGAGTTCAAAGTGGCATATACGTATAGGATCAACCCTCATTTTATACTTGCAACAAGTAGGCTGGTGTGAGGAAAAAAAATTATCTAAATCTCATCTGGGAAGCTTCATGGTCAAATGGTGATTCAAATATTGCAGTCACTAGAGAACAATAGTTGCTATATATGGACTTCATAACTAGTAGGTGTTCTCTCTCTCTCTCTCTCTCTCTCTCTCTCTCTCTCTCTCTCTCTCTCTCTCTCTCTCTCTCCCTCTCCCTCCCTCCCTCCCTCCCTCTCTCTCACACACACAATTTCATATCTAATGAACATTGTGCACTCATTGAATTTATTTTTGAGTGGACATTTGGAATTGGATTAAATATAATCTGAACCTTTTCTTATAATGGGATTTACCAGCTTCTTCAGGATAACAATTTTACACAGCCTTTGCACTGGAGAAGAGTTTTGATAATTTTCCTGACGAGTCAGAGGAAATCAAGTGTCTTCCACTAATTCTTGACAATGGATCCTGTTGAGCCAACTTTGTTCTCAAGCTAAGCACTATTTATTGAAAATAAGAAAATTATTCCAGATTTTCAGGTACTACTGGATTCTTCAGTGATAGCTTTTTCTTAATGACTCTCCAAGTCTCCTTGGCTTTTCATCTGAGATTCAAAGTTTACCAAATATTCTTTTTTATTTATTTATGATCATAACAGTGGAATACACATTATTTCGAGTTGTCTTTGAAAACAATTTGGAAATTCCAGCTGGTACAAAGCAAGCAGCATGAAGCTGGAAAGGCACCGAGGAAGCAGTCTTCCCATAATTGCTGGGTTATCTTTAAGAAGATGAAAATAAAGGAATTTAGAGGTAATGACATCCCATTTGCATTTTCACAACAATTTGGGATAGATAAGTTCCTGTAAACAAACTAATGCATTCTTAAAAAACAGTCAGTCAGTCTGTCTGTCTGTCTGTCTGTCTGTCTGTCTGTCAGTCTATCATCTGTCATCTGTCTGTCTGTCTGTCTGTCTGTCTGTCTGTCTGTCTATCTACCGTTTTCCCAAAAATAAGACCCTGTCTTATATTTTTTTGAACCCTGAAATAAGTGCTTGGCCTTGTTGCCATGCGCTCAAAAGCCCAATTGGGCTTATTATCAGGAGACGTCTTATTTGGGGGGAAACAGGGCATCTATCTATCATCTATCTATCATCTAATAAAGACTCTGTTCTAACACTAGTTTATCAGTGTTCTGAAGTTCAGCAACATTTCAGGGTTTACATCCTGTTCTTAAGACCTGGTTAACATTATGATGCGGAAAATAATATCATGTAGAGAAAGCCATGGCTGCTCAGAGAATATGGGAGAAGCTCAGCATCTTTCTCTTCATCAACATTTTTAAAACTCGGTCAGTGTTTTACTAACAGGAGTGTCTTGCTGGAGGAATTCCATTACTTGAAATCTCAGCATGAAATATACTTTGTATATGATCCTTAATGTGCTGATTTTGGATTCCCAAAGCGTTAACCCTTATGACCGAATTGTTATGTATTTGACTATATGAAATATTCATGATAGGCACAATCTGGCCAAAGCGAACAGGTTGAGTTTTGCTTATTTGAGCTGAAGAGATTTCTCTTAATACTTAAGAGAATTAAATTAAAAAGTCCACATATTTCTGTATAAACCCTGTAGGAAAAATAATAATTATAAAATGAAGAAAATATTAGCTTATATAAAAGTGGGCTTTAAGGATGACAGTTTATCCTATGTTTTATCTAATCCCCTTCCCACTGCCATCTTTGAGAAATTGAAAAGAAAAAAGAAAAAGGAGAGACCCGTTATACCTTCTGATTTTAGATTCTGGATGAGCAATTTTCTTTATACAAGAATAATGTTATTTTGCTTTTTGCAAATATACATTTTTTCATAGTAAACAGTTGTAAGGGTAATGTAATAAATCAAAACAATGGAAACATTCGCACTTCAACATATGACTTCATAACATTTCTGTGTCAGGACATTTGTCTGCTTGTAGAAGTGCTCTTGTCTATGTGCCTATTCGCTGGCAATTTTCCATCTGAATTAGGTGTGGAATTATCTTAACATTTTGATAACCCGGTGTAGCATCAACAAGGAGAAGCATGGATTATTATACAGACGTGGCCATATACTGCAGTGATGCTGTTTCTGGAACAAAACACTGCACTTTAATGAGTCATCCACAATTCCACCCTAACCCACTGTGCTCACCCACTCATGCAGTTTTGTGTTGAATGGCAAAATGAGATTGCTGGGAAGCTAACTTCTGATATTTTCTCTGTTATACAGCACTAGTAATGTTTCTGAAGGTCCAAAATGTGGGCATTTGGTTTAAAAAATAAACGGAATTTGACAATCCCACAAAGAGTTACAAAAAAATGCAGTCTGGATGAATTTCTTTCCTATGGATATTGTACAAACTATGTGTAAAATTGTGAAAACTTCACAATCATAAACATTACAGTGCTAAGATAACTTGTTTCAGCAGGAACTGCCCTTTACTAAATATACTATACTGAATTGGTTATCTACTGCTGCAAATTCTAGTTATCAATGATTTACTTCCATGCTTGAGGGCCACTAATGACACACAAGGTGCCCTTGTGCAGACTGCCATTTAGTTATTCCCAAACATTTTTTAATGTTCAAAAATTATTAAATGTCAGCACGTCAAGATGCATTTATCCTAATGCTGACATAAGAAGGAGAATGCAGGAGTCTGCAACGGGATGGTTGCCTTTCACCTACTTATTTCCTCTGGAGATAATGCCCCTAGGAGATGGATGGGAGGGGGGAAATTCTTTGAATTGGAGCAGTAGATTAGGGGTGAATGATTGGGAAGATGGCCAATGAATGCAGAGGAGTGGGGGAAGGAAGAGGAGGGGTTTCGGGTAGCACGTCAGTGCCGGCTGCAATGAGTTGGTGTAAAAAGTGCTGTGCTTAATAAAATGGAAATTTGTTTTATAAAAGACTTTGTTTGCGATGCAATTTATTTGAAGACAGCCTGAAAACCTGACATTAAATATAATTCTAATTATGTGAAGCCTTGCTCTGTCGTGATACAACAGCAAAGTGTTCATGCATGAAGTTGGAGGGCCTATATTGTTGATATTGTATCTTCTCTCTTTTTTTATTTGCAACTGGAGCCCCACTCAGGTGGCGCACTTGTGTGGTGACAACTTGCACACTAGATTGTGATGCCTTGCCATGGTTGCTTGCTAAATGCTTAGATTTGTTTTGTTTTGGATGAGAACATTAAATATTCATTGCATGCTTATAGCATTTCAAATAGATAGCAGATCATACTGGAGGTAAATAAAGACCTTATATTTGACAGCACAAAAATGATTCTTGCTTCAGATTCTTAGATAATTTTTCTTTTCCCTCCTTCTGTTCTAAACTGCAGAGTACTTCACTTTTGCTTTTAAAATGTGTAGTCTTCAACTTCCAGAATTCCCCAAGCCACCAATTTCCAGGTTAAAGGAAGATCATTCAATGTTATTCTACTTAGATTAGATCCTACCTCCACTTCTAGGCAGCAAACTGTGAACATATTTGGAAATATGTTCACAAGGATGATCAAGGATCTAGAAACTATGAGTCCTATGAAGAGAGGAGCTGGATATGTGTAGCCTGAATATGATTTTAGGAGAAAGGTGTGGATATGATAATAATCTTCAAATAGGTGTTACAGAGAAGAAAGTCAAGACCTGTTCTCCCTCATTCCAGAGAATTAGATGTAGAATAAAAGATATAAATGACAGGAAGATGATTTGCCCTTTAGTAGCAAAAATGTACCCAAATCAGAACTAATTACCCAGAGAGGTAGTCTTCAATGGAAGGGTTTCAAGTGAGGCTAGTACAATGTAATTTGAATTCCTGCCCTGAACAGTAAATTGGATTTAATAGCCTAGAAAGAGCCTTGCAACTCCAGGATTCTATTGGTGTGGATTGTTGCCAGATTGAAGAGCAAACAAGTTAGAATGGGAATATCTAAATAAGGTATGGAATGGGAAAAAATAATAAAGAAAGTATATAAGAAAAAATATTTGGTGAGAAATCTTTTCTATTATATTAGTGGACTACTTATGAGCAATAAACTTAAACTCAGCAGAGATCACTTAGATGGATTTAGATGGAATGGAAAACACCTTCTGCCATGGGAGAGTTCTACTATTAAGAGATGGCTTTGCTCAAGAGACCTTATTTATTCACAGTCTAAATTCCATTTACATAAGTGTAAATCTATTGCTGGCAAATTTTTCAGATGGCAATAATCAAGAAGCAGAATAGAGATACTACTGAATCCAAAGCCATTCATTTCACATATTCTGGGTGCATAGCTAAAATAACAAAAACCAAACAATTAAAATAAAACTGTTAAAATACAACTACAACAGTTAAAAACTATAAACAAAACAAAACAAAAGCCCAGGATAGTATATTCCAGTGGTGAAATGCTCCCAGTTCGGACCGGATTGCCCGATCCGGTAGCGATAGAGGCGGGTGGTTCGGAGAACTGGTAGCAAAAATCCCTGCCCCCCCCATGCTCAGCTGAGCCACACAATCATCAGAGGCTTTTTTTTTTACTTTTAAAAGCATTTTTTTTCTACAACCTCTATGGCCGAAAAAATGCTTTTAAAAGTAAAAAAAAAAAAAGCCTCTGATGATCGCGTGGATCATTTTTCATGACAATGAATCATGCCTTGCACCCTAAAAGTGATGTTGACCGATTATATTTACCAAGAGCAGAGGGTGGTCGAGGACTCCTACAAGTAAAGCAGACTGTGGAAGAAGAAAAATGCAGCTTGAATGGTTACATCCAGAAAAGTGAAGAACCAATGATTAAGGAAGTAAATAAAGGAGGCCTTTTAAAGACAACTAAAACAAAAGCAGAATATAAGAAAGAAGTAATTGAGCAGTGAGCTGAAAATTGGAAACACAAAGCTCTGCATGGCCAATACTTGAAAAGTATTGAAGGCAAAGCTGACCAGAAACTAACTTGGAACTGGTTAAGATCAGGAGTACTGAAAAAAGAAACAGAAAGCTTTATTTTGGCAGCTCAAGAACAAGCCCTAGCCACAAACTGTATGAAGGCAAAAATTCAACATGTTACCACCAACAGCAAATGCCGCCTCTGCAATGAAAAAGAAGAGACAGTTGACCACCTGATCAGTGGGTGCAGCAAAATTTCACAAACTGACTACCTACAACGCCATGACCATGTTGCTAAGATCATTCACTGGAAATTGTGCCAGAAGTTTGGATTTGAGTACAGCAAAAACCACTGGGAACATCAGGTTGAGAAAGTTTTAGAGAATGAGAAACTCAAGATCTTGTGGGACTTTAGGATTCAGACTGACAGGCACTTGGTCCACAACACACCTGACATAACAATAGTTGAAAAGAAAAAAGTATGGTTCATTGACATTGCAATACCTGGTGATGCACGAATTGAAGATAAGCAGCAAGAAAAAATCACAAAGTACCGGGACTTACAAATTGAAGTTGAGCGACTGTGGAAAAAGAAATCGTGTGTTGTCCCGATTGTAATTGGAGCCCTCGGAGCAATACCCAAAGGGCTACCCTGCTATTTAGAAATTCTAAATTTGCCGGACTTGAACATTTTGACTCTACAAAAAACCACCTTACTCAGAACAGCTTATATCCTCCGACGATACCTTAACAGTTCCTAGGTCCTTGGTTAGGACTCGAGCTGCTGAGCTATTAACCAGCCTCAAAGGCTGTGAATCTCACTAAAGATTAACCAATAAATAATAATAATAATAATAATAATAATAATAATAATAATAATAATAATAATAATAATAATAATAATATTTAAATTTATATATTGCCCTTCTCCCGAAGGACTCAGGGTGGGGAACAGCCAGAAATAAAAAACATCAAATACAAAATTTAAAAAACAATTTTAAAATGGTTCTATGGATATGGGGCCGAGGAGGCAGAATATGGCTATCCTCACCCTTGAGCTTTCTTTCAAAGTCTCCATGGATTGGCCTGGTGAGAGACGGCCACCCTGGAAACTTTCGGGGTCGAATGATATGCACCTCCTTAGCCACTGTCGTGAGAGGACAGTGGAGCTTGGCAGCCTGACCATGGACTGGAATTTTCCCTACGCTTATAACATCAGTGGTCCCCCACCCTTGGACTGTTTCCCCTGATAGCTATATGTACTCGGTGTCGGAACTCCTCGCCCTGCGAGATTCTCCCCTCTCGCAGATTTGGCCCCCCACATTATCGAGGGCCTATCTCGATGATGGACTTTGGAGTCCGGAGAGATGGCATGGAGCAAGGAAGAATTTATGGGGCTTTTTAGGGAAATTTTTAAAGATTTTAAGGGGTTCTGGGGGAGGGGGTTGTAATTATTCTTTTAAAGATATTGGGAAGACGACTAGGGCGGATTGGGGGGGAAATCCACCAGGGTCAGAGCCGTGCCCGGCACAGGGTAATGATTCGGGGGGCACCGGACGAGGGATTGGGAAAGGGATGGGGGACGATATCTATGAGGGCTGTACCATCGGCACGGTGAATGGGAGGGGCAGATATGGCGGGACCTGGGGACCACATCAGGTGCTGGGGGCTCGCACTTGCTGTCTGAGAGCAATTGCTTGCCCCGGTCCCCAAGGCTCTGCTCGGATACTAGGTGGCTTAGATACTCAGGAGCTGGGCCTTCGGCTGATGCTGTGCAATGCCAGGTCCGTGGTCAATAAGGCCCCCCTCATCCACGATCTTATACAAGAGGGAGGAGCGGACCTGGCGGGTATTACGGAGACCTGGTTGGGCCCGGAGGGTGGCGTCCCTCTGGTTGAAATGTGCCCACCAGGCTTCAGAGCATTCCATCAGCCGAGGGCTCAGGGGAGGGGCGGGGGGGGTGGCGGTTATTATTAACGAGGATCTGGGTCCGAGGGAGACCACTGTGCCTCAGATAGCCGGATGTGAGTCCCTCCTTGTGAGGTGGGGCTGTGGGGTTCAGATGGGCTTGTTGCTTACGTACCTGGCTCCCTGCCGCGTGGCAACAGCCCTACCTG
This sequence comes from Pituophis catenifer annectens, assembly GCF_029215685.1. NCBI lineage: Eukaryota > Metazoa > Chordata > Lepidosauria > Squamata > Colubridae > Pituophis > Pituophis catenifer. The sequence goes on from NW_027256882.1 coordinate 112,599,974, forward strand.
AGCTACTCGACGTGATAGCCACAGTGGCAGTAGATACACCCAGGCTTTTAGTCATGGGTGATTTCAACTTGCCATCCGTCGGTGAAACGTCTGAGGTGGCTCGGGAGTTCATGGCTTCCATGACGGCCATGGACCTGACCCAGTTAGTTCATGGCCCTACTCACAGGGGAGGTCACACTCTGGATCTGATTTTTGTCTCTGGCCAGTGGTTGAGTGGTCTTGTTATAGGGGATATAGACATGGAACCCTTGTCATGGTCTGACCACTCACTCCTTCGCCTAGATCTTCGAACCGCGACCCCTCGCCGCAGGGAGGCGGATCCAATTAGATGGATCCGCCCCAGGCGCCTGATGGATCCTGATAGGTTCCAGACGGAGCTTGGGCCATTTCCTGAGGATCTAGCACATGACTCGGCCGAGGACCTGGTAGCCGCCTGGGATCGGGCGGCTGGTGGGGCCTTGGACCGAGTTGTGCCTTTGCGGCCTCTGACCCGATGCCGATCCCGTGCGGCTCCTTGGTTTACTGAGGAGCTGAGGGAAATGAAGCGCCGGAAAAGACGCCTGGAGAGCGGTTGGAGGGCCAGTCTCGCTGAATCTGATCGAACACTGGTAAGGTCGCATATTAAGGCCTACCTAGTGGCGATAGAGACGGCAAAGTCTAACTACTTTTCCGCCTCTATTGCGTCATCAGGGAATCGTCCGGCCGCCCTGTTTAGGGTGACCCGCGCCCTGCTCCATCCGGGAGTGCGGGAGGATCCCTTAGAAGGCAGGGCGGAGGATTTCGGACAATACCTGTATGACAAAATCGCCCAGATCCGGGGGGATTTGGACTCTGACTGGGTAGATCAGGGCAGGGTGACGAGGAATAGTCTTGAGAATGTTATCTGGGAGGAGTTTGATGCTGTGACTCCTGATGATGTGGACAGGATTTTGGGGAGACTTAGTGCGGCCACATGTTTACTGGACCCGTGTCCCTCCTGGTTGGTACTGGCTTCCCGGGAGGTTACACGAGGCTGGCTTCAGGGTGTTATCAACGCTTCGTTGAGTGAGGGTTACTTCCCCACCGCCTTGAAAGAGGCGGTGGTGAGGCCTCTCCTCAAGAAGCCGTCCCTGGATCCGGCAATATTGGCCAACTATCGTCCTGTCTCCAACCTTCGCTTTATGGCGAAGGTTGTTGAGAGTGTGGTCGCACGACAGTTTCCGCAATTCCTGGAGGAAACATCTTATCTAGATCCGTTCCAGTCGGGTTTCAGGTCTGGGCACAGCACAGAAACGGCATTGGTCGCGTTGGTTGATGATCTCTGGAGGGCTCGGGACAGGGGTTGTTCCTCTGTTCTGGTCCTGTTAGACCTCTCAGCGGCTTTTGATACCATCGACCATGGTATCATGCTGCACCGGCTGGAAGAGTTGGGGGTGGGAGGCACCGTGTTGCAGTGGTTCTCCTCCTTTCTCTCCGACCGGTCGCAGTTTGTGTTGGCAGGGGGGCAGAGGTCGACCTCGAGGCCTCTCATTTGTGGAGTGCCGCAGGGATCGGTCCTCTCGCCTCTCCTGTTCAACATTTATGTGAAGCCGCTGGGTGAGATCATCCGTGGCTTTGGGGTGAGATACCACCAGTACGCTGATGACACCCAGCTGTACATCTCCACCCCAGGCCACCCCAACGATGCCCTTGAAGTGATGTCCCAGTGCCTGGAGGCTGTACGGATCTGGATGGGGAGGAACAGGCTCAAGCTCAACCCTTCCAAGACTGAGTGGCTGTGGCTTCCGGCATCCCGATATAGTCAGTTGACTCCATCACTGACTATTGGGGGCGAGTCATTGGCCCCCACAGAGAGGGCTCGCAATCTGGGAGTCCTCCTGGATATGCAGCTGTCCTTGGAGGAACATCTGACGGCTGTAACCAGGGGGACCTTTTGTCAGGTTCGCCTGATTCGCCAGTTGCGGCCCTTTCTTGATCGGGATTCCCTGTGCACAGTCACTCACGCCCTCGTCACCTCTCGCCTTGACTATTGCAACGCTCTCTACATGGGGCTCCCCTTGAGGAGCACCCGGAGGCTCCAGCTGGTCCAGAACGCAGCAGCGCGGGTAGTGACGGGAGCAGCATGGCGCTCCCATGTAACACCGCTCCTGCGCGAGCTGCACTGGCTCCCAGTTGTCTTCCGGGTGCGCTTCAAGGTGCTGGTTATCACCTTTAAAGCGCTCCATGGCATAGGGCCTAGCTATCTTCGAGACCGCCTGCTGCTACCAACGACCTCCCATCGACCCGTGCGCTCCCACAGAGAGGGCCTCCTCGGGGTGCCATCAGCCAGACAATGTAGGCTGGTGACCCCCAGGGGGAGAGCCTTCTCTGTGGGGGCACCTACCCTCTGGAATCAGCTCCCCCCAGAGATACGGAGAATCCAAGACCTCAGTGCCTTCCGTCGCGCCCTTAAAACCCATTTATTTAAACAAGCCGGGCTGGCTTAAGATGAAATTTTTAACTGTTTTTTAAATGTTTTAAACGTTTTTAATTGGTAATGAGTTTTAATTGGGCCAAATTTATATATCTTTTAATTGTTTTTAATATTTGTTCTGCATGTTTTTTAATCTGGCTGTACACCGCCCTGAGTCCTCAGGGAGAAGGGCGGTATAGAAATCCAATATAAAATAAAATAAAAATAAATAAATAAAATATATTAAACAATTTGGCCCGACAGTTAAAATCCCCCATTTAAAAATCCAAATTAAAATTACACAATTGGAGAGATTAGGCCAGCCCGACTTGATGAAATAAAAAAGTTTTGAGGGCCCGACGGAAAGTACATAAATCCGGAATCGTCCGTATCTCCGGGGGGAGCTCGTTCCAGAGGGCAGGTGCTCCTACAGAGAAAGCTCTCCCTCTGGGGGCCGCTAGTCGACATTGTTTGGCCGACGGCACCCAGAGGAGCCCCTCTCTGTGGGAGCATACTGACCAGTGGGAGGCTCGTGGTGGCAGAAGGCGGTCTCGTAAATAAGCTATGGAACACTCTAAAGGTGGTCACCAACACCTTGAATCGCACCCAGAGGACCACCGGTAGCCAGTGCAGTTCACGCAGGAGAGGTGTTACATGGGAGCGCCATGATGCTCCCATAATCACCCGTGCGGCCGCATTCTGGACCAGTTGGAGCCTCCGGGTGCTGTTCAAGGGGAGCCCCATGTAGAGAGCATTACAGTAGTCCAGGCAGGAAGTGACAAGGACATGAGTGACCATGTGCAAGGAGTCCTGATCCAGAAAGGGGTGCAAATGGCGAATCAGGCAAACCTGATAAAAAGCCCCCCTGGCCACGGCCATCACATGTTCTTCTAAAGACAGCTGTGCATCCAGGAGGACACCCAAGTTGTGAGCCCTCTCCGTGGGGGTCAACGACTCACCCCCAATAGTCAGAGATGGCACCAACTGACTATATTGGGATGCCGGAAGCCACAGCCACTCGGTCTTGGATGGGTTGAGCTTGAGCCTGTTTCTCCCCATCCAGATCTGTACGGCCTCCAGACACCAGGACATCACATCAAGGGCATCATTGGGGTGGTTCTGGGGTGGAGATGTACAGCTGAGTGTCATCAGCGTACTGATGGTATTTCACCCCGAAACCACGGATGATCTCACCCAGCAGCTTCACATAAATGTTGAACAAAAGGAGCGAGAGGACTGACCCCTGTGGCACCCCACATACAAGGCGCCTCGGGGTCGACCTCTGGCCCCCCCATCAACACAAACTGCGAATGGTCAGAGAGGAAGGAGGAGAACCACTGCAACACGGTGCCCCCCACCCCTAACCCCTCCAACCAGCGCAGCATGATACCATGGTCGATGGTATCAAAAGCCGCTGAGAGATCTAACAGGACCAGGACCAAGGAGCAACTCCTGTCCTGAGCCCTCCAGAGACCATCAACCAATGCGACCAATGCCGTTTCCGTGCTGTGCCTAGGTCTGAAGCCCAACTGGAATGGATCGAGATAGACCGCTTCATCCAGGTACCGGGGGAACTGTCGCGCCACCACACTCTCAACAACCTTCACCACAAAGCGGAGATTGGAGATTGGACAGTAATTTGCTAAAACAGCCGGGTCCAAGGAGGGCTTCTTGAGGAGGGGCCTCACCACTGCCTCTTTCAAGGCAGCGGGAAAGTAGCCCTCTCTCAAAGAAGCATTGACAACCCCTTGGAGCCAGCCTCATGTAACCTCCCGGGAAGCCAGCACCAACCAGGAGGGACACAGGTCCAATAAACATGTGGCCGCGCTAAGTCTACCCAGAATCCTGTCCACGTCTTCAGGGGTCAAACTCCTCCCAGATAACACTCTCAAGACCTGTCTCCATCACCCCGCCTGCATCTACCCAGTCAAAGTCCAGGCCTTCCCGAATTTGAGCGACTTTGTCAGGCAGATATTGCACAAAATCCTCTTCCCTGCCCTCCAAGGGTCCTCCCGCGCTCCCGGGTGGAGCAGGGAGCAAGTCACCCTGAACAGGGCGGCCGGGCGGTTATCTGCAGACATGATAAGAATGGAAAAATAATTAAACTTTGCCGTTTTTATCGCAACTAGGTAGGTCTTAATATGAGACCTTACCAGTTTTGGTCGAATTTGGAAAGGCTAGCCCTCCAACTGCTCTCCAGGTGTCTTTTCTGGAGCTTCATCTCCCTCAGCTCCTTGGAGAACCAGGAAGCTAAGTGAAATCGGTGCCGGGTCAGAGGCCGCAAAGGCACGGCACGGTCCAAAGCTCCAGCAGCTGCCCTATCCCAGGCGGCCACCAGGTCTTCAGCCAGGTCGTGAGCCAGAGCCTCAGGGAATTGGCCATAAAATTGGCCATGCCCACCCAGTCACATTACCCACCACCACCAAGCCACGCCCACAGAACCGGTAGTAACAAATTTTAGATTTCACCACTGGTACATTCCAAAAGTTGAAAGCAATATAACCATTTCACAGTCTCTATACTTCCTAGGGTCCCCAGGCCAAGGGCAAAACCACAGACCAGTACGCTCCCACAGAGAGGGACTCCTCAGGGTGCCGTCAGCCAGGCAATGTCGGCTGGCGACCCCCAGGGGGAGGGCCTTCTCTGTGTCAGCTCCTGCCCTCTGGAATGATACGAAGGATATCGGATCTCCGGGTCTTTCGCCGTGCCCTGAAAACTTTTCTTTTCCATCAAGCAGGGCTGGCGTGAACCCCCACTTTTTAGTCTTTTTTAGTTTTTTAGTTTTAAATTGTCATTGGGTTTTAATTTGGGCCAGTTATGTAATTCTTTTAATAATTTTAAATTTTGTATTGGTATGTGTTTTAGTTCTGGCTGTGCACCGCCCTGAGTCCACTAGGAGAAGGGTGGTATACAAATTGAATAAAATAAATAAATAAATAAACTTTAAGGCCCTTGCTTCCACTATGGAGTGATGGTTAAAGTGTTATGCAAGAACTAGAGGGTGCAAAATTCAAATCCACCCTCAATTGTAGAAACCCACATGGCTATTTTGAGCCATCCAATATATCTCAGAGCAACCTATCTCACACAATTATAGCTGTGAGGAAAAAAATTGGCATTTTAGTGACATCATCATGAGCTCCAGGAGGAAAGGCTAGAGAGCAATCAATCAATCAATCAATCAATCTAGAATCATAAGATTGAAAGAGGCCATTTAGATTATCAAATATAATCCCTGTTAATAATTGCTATTTACTTAAATTGATTTAATCCCTAACACAAATCTCTCTCTCTCTCTCTCCATACACACACACACACACACACACACACACACACACACATACCATGTTTCCCTGAAAATAAGACCCTGTCTTATATTTTTTTGAACCCTGAAATAAGCGCTTGGCCTTATTGCCATGCGCTCAAAAGCCCGACTGGGCTTTTTATCAGGGGATGTCTTATTTTGGGGAAAACAGGATACACAGACACACAAGTGCAGTCATTTGCTTTTGCAAAATGCCCACATCCTCATATTAGTCAGTGAACCTGGATTTTGTGATAAAATTTTATAACATTTGCCTGGGAGAGAGTATTTTTTCAGAAAAGTATCAAATGGAGGAGTGGGTGGGGAACCTAGCACCATGAATCTTTGATTTTCTCTGTATACCAAAACTCTGTAATGGCTCCACCTTTATTACAGAAGTGATTTCTAAAGTACCCAGTCAATGGACCCAGGATCAATCCCCATGTAATAAGACATACACAGGCATTGCATGACCATCTCCTGCTCTGTGTAAGCACCTTGTCTGTGCTATATAGACACTGTTTAAGCCCACTGCTCATTTTCTCCAGCTGAGCTTTAATCTTAACCTCTGTCTCAGTTTGCCTGTTTACTTATCTCTAGTGCTTTGCTGCTTTGGGACCCAACATTGACTCATTACCACATGCCAGCTTTTGGCTTATAGCCAAGTCTCAGTGGTCCTGGAATTTGTCCTTTCTAAGGCTGGAGAAGGAAGGAGAGTTAGAAATAGAAACTTATTAGCTCTCCCTGTATATGACCGGGGGGGGGGGGATTGCCATTACATGAACTATAGACAATCAGTAGATTTTAAATCCTCACAAATATCCAATTAAATAGGAAGTTCACAGACATTGGTGATATCCAAATCAAAATACAATTCACCCCATCTCCATGAAATGGATTTGAATTGCAACTAAAGCTACAATGAGACGATTCCAAAGCCGAGGCATGAACGTTGCTAGGTTTCACATTTTCAGACTCTTAGGTTAGATTTAGATTGTGCTCCTGATGATTGAAGTTGCCTTTATTTAATGTTCATTTTACCAATTTTCCATAATACACATATTTTTATATCAGAAAATAGTAGTTTGAGAATGGCATACTTCATTATTTTTCTACCCTTTTATTCAAGAGTTTTCTGGCAGACAACATGGCACCTTAAAACACAGGGAGTGGATAATATAAAGAAGGCACTTGCAGACAGACTGACTTAACCTGGACATTTGCCACATGTTTTGGCTTCAACTCCTAAAGTTTCCAACAACAGCAAAGCTTACGGAAAATTCTGGGAACTGAAATCTCTACTTTTAGAGGATATCCACACTGGGGAAAGATACACTGGAATATTTTGGAGCCTGTTTGAAAAGGTGGCTACTGCTCAGTAGAAGTCTTCAACATGCTTCCCTTACAAAAAGACACAAAAAAGCAGAGTTGTATAAGGGCTCCAACTGAAGAGCAACTAACAGTCATATCTAGCAATTTTAGAAATCTATTGCTATTTTGACCTCTTGAAATTATTATTGTCTTCATATATGGCTCCTATAGCTTAAAATATTATTTGATGGCCAGTAATTCAACAAGTCGCATTGGTCGCGTTGGTTAATGATCTCTGGAGGGCTCGGGACAGGGGGTGCTCCTCTGTCCTGGTCCTGTTAGATCTCTCAGCAGCTTTTGATACCATCGACCATGGTATCATGCTGCACCGGTTAGAAGAGTTAGGGGTGGGAAGCACTGTGTTGCGGTGGTTCTCCTCCTTTCTCTCTGACCGGTCGCAGTCTGTGTTGACAGGGGGACAGAGGTCGACCCCGAGGCCCCTCATATGTGGGGTGCCGCAGGGGTCGGTCCTCTCACCTCTCCTGTTCAACATTTATGTGAAGCCGCTGGGCGAGATCATCTGTGGTTTTGGGGTGGAGTACCATCAGTACATCTCCACCACGGATCATCCCAACGATGCCCTTGAAGTGATGTCCCGGTGCCTGGAGGCCGTACGGATCTGGATGGGGAGGAACAGGCTCAGGCTCAACCCATCCAAGACCGAGTAGCTGTGGTTTCCGACGTCCCGATATAGTCAGTTGACACCATCACTGACTATTGGGGGCGAATCATTGGCCCCCACGGAGAGGACTCGCAACTTGGGTGTCCTCCTGGATTCACGGCTGTCTTTAGAAGAGCACCTGACGGCCATGACCGGGAGGATTTTTTATCAGGTTCGCCTGATTCGCCAGTTGCGTCCCTTTCTGGATCAGGACTCGTTATGCACGGTCACTCATGCCCTTGTCACCTCCCGCCTGGACTATTGTAATGCTCTCTACATGGGGCTCCTCTTGAGGAGCACCTGGAGGCTCCAACTGGCGCAGAGTGCGGCCGCGCGGGTGGTAATGGGAGCATCATGGCGCTCCCATGTGACACCTCTCCTGCGCGAGCTGCACTGGCTCCCGGTGGTCTTCCGGGTGTGCTTCAAGGTTTTGGTTACCACCTTTAAAGCGCTCCATGGCTTAGGACCTGATTATTTACGAGACCGCCTTCTGCCACCACGAGCCTCCCACCGGTCAGTATGCTCCCACAGAGAGGGACTCCTCCGGGTGCTGTCAGCCAAACAGTGTCGGCTGGCGGCCCCTAGGGGGAGAGCCTTCTCTGTGGGGGCACCTACCGTCTGGAATGAGCTCCCCCCAGAGATACGGAGGATCCCGGATCTGCGCGCCTTCCGCTGCGCTGTGAAGACCTTTTTATTCCATCAAGCGGGCTTGGCCTAATCTCCTCCCTCTTTTAATATGTAAATTTTAATCTGTTTTTAAATTATTGGGGTGTTTTAATCTGTCCGGGCCAAAATGATTTAATTTGATTTTATCTGGTTTTTAAATTTTGTGTATTTATGTATTTTATTGCTTGGCTGTTCACCGCCCTGAGTCCTTCGGGAGTAGGGCGGTATATAAATCAAATAAACTAAACTAAACTAAGTACACCTTTTTTTAGTACGGAGAAGTTATTGGAGCAGTTCTTCCTCAACATTTTAAATGATACTTGAGAAAATATCCTGAGAACAGATCTCTTGCCATTGCAAGTCAATGTAGTAAAAAGACTTTGGGGGTCATCATATAGTCAGCATTGGACAGAACATATGAAGGAAAGAGAAGGAAAGGAATACAAGGTTTTGGTATAAGTATCTGTTGCACTTCTCTGTGGTTGTGTACGCATAACCAGAAAATTAAGCTTTGATGAATTGTCTGTTGTGCTTTCTTTAGTATATTCATTTTTCTTTGTGAATGTTTGCTACATTCTGGTTTTGCTTTAGTTTGTGGTTTTATTTTTGAGGGGATGGGGTTTGGTGGGGAGGGTCCTCATATGTATATATATCCCAAAGGTGCTTTTTCAAGAGGCAACTGGACTTTCTGGTTTTTTTCTTTTAAGAAAAACCAGAAAGTCCAGTTGCCTCTTGAAAAAGCACCTTTGGGACAACCATGACCTGGATGACTGAGAATCTCCATAGACATAGGTATGTATACTTTTTTCTCCAATATACATATTTTAGCAAGTTCTTTTTCATAACAAATTCCTTTTTTTACACAATTTGTTAGCAAGGTATACATTTCTAAGTGTGGTGATGTGGAAAAAAGCAGTTTCAGTGATGAATGAATTGTTCCATTCCATTTCTGTCCATGAAACGTTTAAAGAATATAATAGTAGATTCATATGCTGTGCACTTCAATAACACAACTTGTTTAGGAATGCTGTAGTTATTTAAGAGGAATTGGAAACCTTCTATTAATGTCAAGGGAAGTAAAGACTAAAGTCCTGTATTTGTCACGATTAATTCCTGTTTGGGGGAGTTCCTTAGCATGTATCCTCCATGATCCCTTCTTCTTGTCACTATCACTGCCATTTGCTTTATGTTTCTTCCCTGCTCTGTTTGGTTTAGTGTTGAGGAGATACAAGGTATTAAGCAGTAGCTCCTGATTCTTTTCTATGCGGTTCTTGTTCATATGCACACATATAGATGAGATGACCAATCAATGAAAGCAGAAAGAGGTATCAGGTTTAAAGGATTATAGAGGTCTACATGCTAGCTTGTAGGCCTTGTCAAGTCCTGGATAATACTGACCTCTGACAGCCCCTTCCTCTCTTCCATCTGTTATCAATCATAGCAAAGCAAGAGAGATTCAAGTAAAAAGTCTTACAGTAGCAAAGTTTTGGTCAAGACTGTTTACTCTGGGATTATAGGTAACAAGGTGGCCTGGTGAATGTTGGTAACAAGGTGGCCTGGTGAATGTTGCAATGTATATATGCACATGAGACACAAGCACAATCTTATCAAAGCGCAAAGTAGAAAACACTTTTTGATGTGGTGAGGAAAAGAGACATTTCAAAAACTCTGTTAGAAATTGCAGTGATAAGAGGCTGCATTTGCTATTGTGCAAGACGGTTTCAATATAACACAGGCTTGTAAAAAAAAACCTCAGAATTGCTTTTGTACCCCAAAATCCATAATCAGCTGAATGAAGAATGTGAAGCAGGAGAACAGCAGAAAACAGAGAGGGACTTCAGAAGAGCTCAATTGTCTGCTGAGTTCACATATCAAAGGCAGGAAAATCACTAAAATCAATTGGAAAAGCCATTTACCAGGAGAGGAAAGTAGAATTTATTTAGGGAGAGAGCTTATGTCATTTCTTATATTCGGGCAGAACACTTCCACTCAGCATGAGGTAGTCATACAACCTTAGGGGATCTGCCTAAGATCAGTGCAATAGACGTTTGGGTTGAAATGTCACATTTTTTCAAAACCTGCGCTGTAATTTTAACACTGCTTGCATTGGATGGTTGCCATGAAATGAGGCGTTGCCTCTTGATACTAGCCAATTAAACTATCCTGTATAAGAACATGTAGTTTATTTCCGTTTATTGCCTAACCAATCTCCCAAATACCTTCCTTGACATTGGGGAAGGGTTCTGTAGATGATTTCAGAATGTACTACATGAATATTTGGTAAGTTATTAAGTACAAATTCTAATAATATTATTTATCTACCGTAGTACCAAGAGTGGCATGGACTCTTCCAAATGGATCCTGGATTAGGCACAAAAATGCTTGCCTTTCAGGCAAAAACAAGGAGGGAGGGTGGATGGGTGGGCGGGCAGGCAGGCAGGCAGACAAGCAGACAAGAAGCATATGCAACATGGCATACACCAGTCATGTCTTACCTGTAGTCTTCTAAATGTACAGGGCTAAATCCATACGATTTAGCCAAACACAAGAGTTTGGGATAAATTGGTTGGGGATTTGGAAAACTGTAATTGGAATACATCTGGAAAGGACCAAGTTGTGGATTAATGTCATAAACTGGGCGGAACTGGAATAAATGCTGTATTTAATAAATAATAAATGTGAGGAGGAGGAGGAGAGAGGAGACGGAGGAGGAGGAAGAACAGGAGAATGCTGTGACAAGAAGATTCTCAGGTCAAGTTTCCCTTTAGCCAAGATAATTCTGCAATCCTATACACAGCAAAAAGTCTTCATGAATTGGGATTCACTTTTAAGTTAATGTGTATAGGATTGTCCTGAAAACCCTTTCTGCTTAATGGAAGATGCTTTATTTTACAGTGACCTACAAATATTAAGACTATGGTACAAAGTTTGAAAATGCTCTTTCTCTTAGCAGGATTATCATAGGTCTTCTTGGGGTGATGTATAATGCAAAACTACTCAAAGAGCAATAAATAAATTATTGTCCATTATCTACAAATATTATTTATTAATATGTATTTATATGTGCATATATTATTACTAAGAGCCAGTTTGGTGTAGTGGTTAAGGCACTGGGCTAAATACTGAGAGAACATGAGTTCTGGTCCCGCCTTAGGCACAAAGCCAGTTGGGTGACCTTGACCTCTCTCTCTCTCAGCACTAGGAAGGAGGCAAACCACTTCTGAAAAAGCTTGCCAAGAAAACTGCAAGGACGTGTCCAGGCAGCCTGCAAGAATTTGACATGATTGAATAGAAGAAGAAAAAATATTCCTATTATTAATCCATAGGACCAGAAGCAGAATTTTACATGTGCAATTGAACTTTCTTGCATTCTTTCTTCCCCAGCATGGCAAGCTACAAAGAATACTCTTTTGTTTCAACCAGTACGTATTAGCATTAACATTATTATTATTATAATTTCCTTTTGAACTTTCATTTTGTGCTATACTGCGGCAGGTGTTATTTATTTATTATAATAAAGGTTTCTCTCTTTTCAGCTAAAAAGAGAGTTCTCAAGGTAGTTTAAAAGATCAAAGATAAGATATAACCCCCAAAGCTTGGAAGGAAGATGATAAAAGCAAATGCAGGCACTAGTTCTTAGTTACAAAGATTTTACAATGACGCATTTGGAATGAAACAGTTCAAGGAAAGGAGCCAAAAGTTTATGACTTTCTCTCTGCTCAGCTAACGGAGTAGTTCTCTTTCTTTTCATTATCCTAACCTGAAGGTTGCTTCCCAGTGTGTTTGATGGCTGTTTCTGCTTCATGGAAGGAGTAGGAGGAAGTGGCCAGATGTCATTCTGTCATTACATACAGTAGGATGGACATCCAGCTTGGATTCCCTAGATTTGTTTTTCCATAGCTTTTCCTACCTGTTAGTCCTGCTAGTTGGTCCTTTGAGGAGGTAATTGTAATTGCAATGGAGATGCTGTTACATTTCTTCTGCATTAGCACCACAATGTATCTTCCCGTCAAGCCCCAATTTAATTTTTCTAATAGGAGGATGCTGAAGGATACACTGGAAAAAGGAGGAGGCAACCCTAGACTTTGTTCTGTTTTTTGTAATGTAGACTTAGCACTTCACTCCTAGCTGTGTCCATCTACACGTAAAACTGAAAAGCTAAGAGAAGAAATATTCATAAAAACTCCCAGACTAGAATGGGCCAAATTTCAAGCATGTGAAAGCTGGATTGTTCCATTTAATAAAGGAATAGGAGGAAAGTTCAATCATCCATCATTCCATCATATACTCGGCATTCTGATTCCACATCTGTTCTGTGGGGCTTTGGATAGAGGGAAGAAGACAATGTGGGTCAGCAATTTTTCTTTCCAAGTCCTGAAGGAACATTTACCTAGATCTAACCAAGGGATGCGTAGTCTGAGATGAAATGGTATCCTGTGGGCTCTTGGATAGTTGGGGTCCCATTTCAGCACTTTTAAAGCAAAACTCTGTGCAGCTATGGGCATTGTTATTTTGGGAGGTAGGTAAGGAGCCTTTGTGAAATCACAGCCTAGAATCTGATGACTTACCCTGATAACTGAAGGCACTGCATACTTCACCCCCCCCCCCAATCTCCTAGCTTGGAAAGTTGATTCTAAGACATTTGATGTGCCACCATATCTGATGGTGTCTATTACACGCAAAAGAGAATGGTGCAAGCAAAAGAGATTTGGTTGGTTGTTTTGCCCTTGCTTTTGTGTGGCAGTAGTCTTTGTTGTAAGGGACGCGGTGGCTCAGTGGCTAAGATGTTGAGCTTGTTGATCAGAAAGGTCAGCAGTTTGGCGGTTCGAATCCCTAGCGCCACATAACGGAGTGAGCTCCCGTTACTTGCCCCAGCTTCTGCCAACCTAACAGTTCGAAAGCATGTAAAAATGCAAGTAGAAAAATAGGGACCACCTTGTGGGAAGGTAACAGTGTTCCGTGCGCCTTCAGCATTTAGTCATGCCGGCCACATGACCACAAAATTGTCATCAGACATCCATTTCTTTGGCTTAGAAATGGAGATGAGCACTGCCCCCTAGAGTTGGAAATGACTAGCACATATGTGCAAGGGGAACCTTTACCTTTACCTTTAGTCTTTGCTGTATTGGGTCCTGATCAGCTGGGTGGGGTTGCCAGATCTCTCTTACAGTGTTATTGAAGAATCCATTGGAAAAGGAAAAGAAGACAATAAGACAAAAAGAGCCAATGTTATTATATGTATTCAAGTATAGGGAGGGAACATTATCATTGTAAACCTTTGGCAAGGAATGGAGATGGGGAAAAGTGCAAGAAATTGATTCTCTGTGGTGAGGGGAATTCATATAATAAGTAGCAAAATCAGTGGTCAGTTGTTTTCATGAACTTGTTCATGCTACCACTGAGCAATGGAGCAAATTGAACTGACATAATAAATGTAGAATAGAAACATTGATTAAGGGAGAAAAAAACAGACTGTCAACTCTGGTTGAACTCTTTCCTTTGTGGGGAACACTCTTATCAAGAGTTACAAGGAATGGCTTGCTCTCCTGAATTATAAATATAAGCTGCTGGTATCAATATTATAGCTACTGTCAACAGCAAACACTGACAGTTTTAGAGGGAACCAAACGAAGGTAGCAAAAAAAAAAAAGGTTGATTTGTTTAGCAGCTAGGAGTATATGCATCTGAGGTATTCTTCAAAATATAACTGAACCACACAAAATAGTAGCTGGCCTTTTTTTGCACGTATGACAAACAACTGTCAGCAACATAGCAGATGACACAAATGTACATATACATCAAGGCAAGTCAGTTCATACATTGTATGTTATATGATAGAGATAAATAGATCACCAACAATCAAGCCTAATTTGTGTAGAGGACAAGAGAGATGAGAAAGCACAACTTCAGGGTTTGTGCAACAGTAGCAAACCAAGTCTATGCCTTTGTTTTATAATCATTCCCACCTACTGTCTACAAAAGTCATCTTCAAGGTCCTCAACTGAATCTCTGCTGAATCTCTCCAATAATGGAGATCTGAATAGTGGGGGGGGGGCACTGAGACCAATACTCAAAAGTAGATGTTCTGATTGGACCATAACTTTAGTAACATCTTCATCTATGGATGCATTCACCAGTACTCATGATCACACAACTAATCATGTAATCACAAAGATGGCCTGGGCCATCAGTGTTGCTTCAACCTCAATCCCATCCGTTGGCAGAGAACAGACTCTACATATCTTAATGCTACATCAAATTGACCTCATTTTATCTAAAGGGAAATTGTAAAAAGTTTTATGAACAAATGTGCATGAATTCTGCTATACAAGAGCTCAGAAAGCCCACACTGAAAGACCCAGATTCATCTCATTAAAATCAGCATTTTGTGCTCTACTGACAAATTTGACATTTGTTTCCCTATGATCCAGTTCTGTCCCTTTATTTTAATCAGAGTACACTTCAACTGCTTTTATAATTACAGTACTTCAGTGTCCTTGGGCTTTTTTTGGCATTGTTATATCGCTAACATTAAGGTGTCAATTCAACTCTTCCCCAACCCTGTCAATTTCTTCTGCAGTAAAGAACAATTGAATGGGGTCGGGGGAGAGAAGCATTTATTATCTATTCATCAAATTTATACGGCCACCCAACTCACACAGAGTGACTTGAAGCTGTATACAGCAATAGAAAGCCACAATTTAAAACTTCTAAATTTCCCCACCTGCTCTCCATTGAAGCAGCAACAAACACAATCCAACAAGCCACTTGATTGGTTGCATCCCCAAGACTAATGACAGAACCATGTCTTCATAGTTCCAATGCCCTTTTTGAAAAGTAACAAGCTGGAGACCAATGCTATTCTAGGGGACTGATGTTCCACAGGGAGGGAGCCACTACAGAGAAGACCCTTTTCTTTGGTCTCACGAGTGGTGAGATTCAAAAAATTTAACAACCGGTTCTGTGCCCTAATGACTGGCCGAGTGGGCATGGCCATGATGGGTATGGCCAGGGGGTGTGACAGGCAGCACTTGGCCTCCTGCACCCCCTTGGGAGCAAAAATGGATCACGGGGGGGACGTGCTGCCCCCCCCACCCCGTTTTGGGCAAGGAGGCCTCCCTGCAGACTCCTAGGAGCCAAAATGGGGTGCATGGGGACTCCTGGAAGGGGCAGGGTGTGGGGCCAGCCAGCAATTTAACTACTGCTTCACCCGAACAGGCCCAAACCAGCTGTATCCCACCACTGGGTCTCACCAATGTATTTTTTCAATAGATGGGACCTAAGGGATGACCTCCCTTAGTAAATGGATAGATGTAACTGGGAGAGATGGTCCTACAAATAATGCAGCTCCAAAATGCAGCTTCTGCATTAGAAGTGACACATGTGCATATTGGGGCTTGCGCAAAACTATGTGGGCTGCTGTGTTTTGAAGCAATGAAATTTCCAGATACTCTTCAAGGCAGGCCCACTTGACAATACATTACTTTTATAGAGTACATTATAATAGTCTAAATGAAAGGTGACCAGGACATGGGTAATAGTCGGTCCAGAAATGGGCATAACTGACACACAGTACGCAGTTGTTCATTGGCCCTTCTAGCCATAACTGCCACTTGCTCCTTCAGCATGAATCCAGAAGAAACCCCTGATTGCACACTGGGTCTGTCTGGGACAATGCAACCCCATCCTCAAAGCAGAAACTGAACTAAGAAGCCCTGATCAAGCATTGTTCCATCATGCTCGCTGAAAAAGAAAAATGTGTTACAGAGAAGGAAAGTTGTGGGGGCAACGTTCATTGGTCCACAAATTAGAAAATATATCACACTAGACCAGTTGTGATCTTCCTTCCTTTGTCATTGATCTGGATTTGTGCAGGTCTGTACAGCTCCCCCCGCCCTATTTTTAAGTTGTATAAATGCACAATTAATTTATTAATCCTGCTCTCTACCCTTATAATCCCTTACAATGTTCATGAACAGACTATATATATATCATGGGTGTCAAACTTGCTGCATCATGTTGCTGTCACGTGATGTTTCATGATGTTTTTCCCCTTTGAGGAGCTGGGGTGGGTGTGGCCTGCATGTGACGTATCCGGCCCACGGGCTGCCAGTTTCACACCCCTGAATGATTCAACTGGAAAAATGAAAGGTTGGATAGAGAAGATACTTGGCCCTACATGACAGAATAAACACCGGAAAGAAGATGACCAATACCAAGGGGAAGAAGCTTTGACCACACCTCAGAATGCACCCATGGGTGGCAGCAGCCAGCAAAAGTTATTTAGTATGGCTGCGCCAAAATGAGGCAACCTTCTTTTCACACTGTCTTGCCATGGGGAGACCCTGTCAGTTTAAGCCGGAATATGAAGTGGTCACAAAAGACTGCTTTAATCCTGAGCTAGCAATTTAATAAGGCCAGTGTTGTGTAATCAAGGAGGGATATCAGAGCTTGCCAGGGCACACTGGTGCTGATTTAAACTGCAAGTGTAGAAAAGGACTTTAAATCTGCATGTCCAAGGTAGCCCTTTGTCATTGCTCCTTATGGCCAGCCATGGCATTCAAATGACATTCCTGCAGCTGTGCCTGGAAACTGCAGCAACTGCTGTTGCTAAGAGGCACTTTAAGCAGGAAACCAATTATCCAAGCATGATGTATTCATTTTAAATAAATGAGAAGGAATTCTTGGGAGTGCATGATAGATTGCAAAGGGCTTCATAGACAGAGCTGCTGGATAGGCCAATTTTTGCTGGTCACCCAGAGGGCAGGAATTCTCATACTCAGAGAAGAGAAAAAATAGCTATTGACAACAATGCAAAAGAGTCATTGTTGTCTCTTGGCAGCAAATACCTATGGAAGGTGATGAGCTATAGTTATTTGATTGTCAGCATACACAGTGTTTCATATATCATTGTAAGCATAATTCAGACCATATCTCTCCAAACTAAAGACTCAATTTTGTATGAAGCCCTTAGAGTTTAATACAACACCTTTTGAGAGCTGCTCCCACTGATCAATTTGAATGAGTTAAAAAACAGGTTCCTAGGAGTAATTACTTATCAGCTTCAATTTTTCATATTCATCTGCCAGCAGCTGAAAAACTGAAAATGGTTCCTGGTCCCGTTCTCTAAGACATTTATATTTAAATAAACAAAGGGGGAAAAAATAGTTGTCTCAAAACTTTGGAAGGGAAGCTATACCACTACACTCCACAACGATCAGTTTTGAATGTAGTCTAATACAGGTAGTCCTTGACTGATGACCAAAATTGAGACCAACATTTCTCTTCTTAAGTGAGACATTCGTTAAGTGAGTTTTGTCCCATTTAACAACTTTTCTTGCCACAGTTGTTAAGTGAACCATTGCAGTTGATAATAGCAATAGCAATAGCAATAGCACTTAGACTTATATACCACTTCATAGTTCTTTACAGCCCTCTCTTAGTGGTTTACAGAGTCAGCATATTGCCCCCAACAATCTGGGCCTTCATTTTACCAACCTTGGAAGGATGGAAGGCTGAGTCAAGGGTGAGATTTGAACTGCCAAATTGCTGGCAGTCAGCAGAAGTAGTCTGCAGTACTGCAGTCTAACCACTGTGCCAGCATGGCTATAAGTTAGTAACATGGTTGTTAAGTGAATCTGGCTTCCTTATTGGTTTTGCTTGTCAAAAGGTTGCAAAAGGTGACCACATGACCTTGGGACACAGCAACAGTCATAAGTATGAACCAATTGCCAAGCATCTGAATTTTGATCACATGATCCTGGGGCTGCTACAAAGGTCATAAGTGTGAAAAATGATCGTAAGTCACTTTTTTCAGTGCCATTGCAACTTTGAACAGTCACTAAATGAACTGTTGTAAGTTGAGGACTACCTGTAACTCAATATATCCTTGAAATAATGCTATTTTTAATTTCATAATGCCACTGAATTATTTTTTATTTATTTATCACATTCATATACTGCCTAAGTATAGGAATGTGATAAGTGACTTTAGACAATTTATAATAAAAACTTGTCAAAAAAAGATAAAAGCATAAATAAGAGCAAAATTAAAAGCAGAAGTAAAAGATAGGGTTACAGTATTAAAAGTTAAAAAGGTGGAGCAAACACTCTCATGACACCAACCATCCCCAGGATGGCTACCAATCTTCAACTCCCATGCCAATTGGCAGAGCCAGGTCTTAACACTCTTTCTGAAGGCCAAAAGAATGGGGGGCTCCTTTCACCTCTGGGGATAAGGTGTTCCAAAGGCAAAGTGAGATCCGCAACATACTGTATCTTCCCTGCCTGACCAGGTGGGATGGGACAATATAATCGGGACAAGACAGTTCTTTAGGTAACTTGTTTCCACTTCAATTAAATCCAGTTCAGGTCCTGCAAAACAGAAAACAGGGAGATTAGGTTCACACCAGTAGTTACATACCGGTACAAGTGGCTCAAGCAGAGAAACATACGTAAAAATGTATCCTAGTTTGAAATTGTACTTGTTGCATAGGACTAGCATCTGTTCCTACATGAAATTCTCCATTGCTGAACTGAGAGAATCAAAGTTACTTAAATGCCTGTTCTGCTGATGGAAAACTGAGGGAAAAAATTAGAGAATGCATGGCATCGAAGGTATTATCTAAATATGTTCTGCCTAAGCACGTATTTGAACCAAAATTGAAAACAATTTCCACATCTTAGATCAGTGTTTCTCAACATTAGCCATTTTAAGATGTGAGGACTTCAACTCCCAGGATATCCCACCCAAACAGTATATTCTAGGAATTGAAGTCCACACATCTTTAAATGGCTAAGGTTGACAAACACTACCATAACCAAGTCCTGCAGAAATCTTGAAAAAGCAAGATTTCTTTGAACCTTCCATTAAAGTAAAATAATTTTATGCAAGAGGAGCTCATCTCTAACTGAAAACTATTTTAACTGAATGACAGAAATGTTCAATAAGACTAATAATATGGCCATGGTGCTTTAGTGCTATTAATGTTAATTATATAGTTCTCCAAATGAATTGTGTAACAATCAAAATATTAATCATGCAATACCTCTAATTAGGATTAACCTATGTTCACAATGTGCTAAGGAAACATACCTAATGATGTATCGCATTGCTGATTTAGATATGCACACACACAGAGAGAGAGAAAGAAGGAACAAAAGATATAATAAGGAAACAACTTGCAATGTTAAAACACTTTATAAGTTTTTCAGGGTGATTATATGAACATATGAATTAAATATTTTGCCATCTGATTAAATATGCATGGCATCCCTGTAACAAAAGACAAAACAATGAAGTTAGGGCTTGTGATATGCCTGAACCATAGCTTTTTCTGTGTTCCTGATTGGGTGATGTATAGCTGGTAGGCCGCTAGATCTGGACTGCAAAACTCCCAATAAACACTAGATGCCAGTAAACGATACAGAAAAATCTGAATCCTTGATGTCATCTAATGGTTGTGTGGATGTTTGCATCTTAGATCTGTATTTATGTAGCTATTTCTGGAAAAAATGACATTGGACACTTTAATGTTCTTAAAGCTGGAAACTTACCTCGATGGTGTCTACTAATCCTGTTTTGTTCCCTGTGAATTATACAGAGTACGGTAAATGGAGTCAGGGAAAGAAATGTATCCATATCAACATGTCGCTTGAGATAATGTGATAATAAGAGTGCCATAGGAGATTTTAATAGGAATACTGGCCTTTTACATCCAGGCAGTAAATAAATACTGCTCTTTCAGTCTCACATAGCTCCCTGTACCGTGTTTCCTCGAAAATAAGACCCTGTCATATATTTTTTTGAGCCCCGAAATAAGAGCATGGCCTTATTTTCGAGGAGGATTTATTATTTTGGGGTGCATGGAGCAAGACGGGGCTCCTCTTGCCATCTTACCTGATTTCCAGCTCTGTCTCCCTAACCCTAATCAGTGGAAGTGGCAGGGACCGGCTGCTCATGCATTTAAATATTTTCAGGGAGGGGTTATTTTCCGGGGGAAGGGGGCGGGATTTTAGTGCATGCGCTCAAAAGCCCAATTGGGCTTATTATCTGGGGAGGTCTTATTTTCGGGGAAACAGGGTACAAATATACCTAGCCTGGGCACTTTCCATCCTAATGAAGATTTTGACACAGAAATGGCAGAAAGAATCCACTGTTATGGTAGATGTTACATTATCAGTGAATATACAAGAAACTAGATTTCTTTCTCCCATAAGAATTGCATGGATCATATAAATGATTTAATGGCCTGTATTTTATTAATTTTTTAAAACACCCAATTCCAGAAAGATCCTGGATGGTTTACAATATGTCCAATATAGTAGGAGAAGGAGTGACAGAACCTGAAGCTAGAGTCAAAAAAGGAATCAGCATCAAGTCAAAAGTTGGATTTAGCCACAAATGGACTAAATCCAACTTTTCTTGAATTTCATTGGCTCTTATGTAGCACCAAAATAGTGTTAACTGTTAGTTGAGTAGGGATGGCTATGGCCTCATTCTACTCACATGAAAAATGTGCTGTGCTCTTAATATAGGTAAATAGGGCAGTATTGGAGCCCACCGATTTTTATTTTCTATTAGCAACTCTGGAAGGATGAAATCACCTCCAGGAACTTTCCCAGGTTTTAACTGTGCAATGAGATCTTAAACCTTGGCTGTAGACACAGGCATTAGGAGATGCATTAGAATGTGTGTGTGTGTGTGTGTGTGTGTGTGTGGGTGGGTGTGGGTGGGTGGGTGGGTGTGATCACTGGCTGCTTTTTAATAATTCTGAGCTGAACATGGATTGAAAGCAATTCTCCTAAATATCTGCTTCAAAACTGAAGAAGTGGATAGGATCCTCTTTAGAATGAATTTGCCCACTTGTAAATTAGTTTCTTGCACCTCTTGGCTGATACAAGTAGATAGAGAGGGAAAGACAATCTGATTGCAGGACATATGTAGTGGGAGTAATCCTGCCTGTCAGCCTTGAAGGAAGTAGTAGTTTGCTGTCTCCTCGAGAAACCATTGTGTGACCTAGTTGTCTTAATAAATTATCAACTTGCTTTCAACCTACCATTTTTAGGCAGGGTGGTTGGCAGCGTGTTCAATTATTTGGATTTCTTCCTGTCTGATCATGCTTTTGTGACTACCTTGCAATGGGATCATATGAAAGAGACAGATCTTTCAGCAGCATTCAGTACTATCAACCATGGTATCACTGCAAATGTTGGTGATTGAAATAACTGCTCTACAATAGATCTTGTCATTCCTAATTGGGAAATTCCATCAATATCAACTGAAGAGAGTGTGAGCCCTTGAAAATTTCAATGCAAGGTGAACCTATAATTGGTTGTCTCACCTGAATTTTTCAAAATCTACCTGAAAACATTAACAGATTTCTTTATTAAATCTTCAATACTATTCCACAGCTCCAATAAAATCAAAACTAAATCATCAGCAAAAAAACCCTTAGTTTGCAAGTCTCTTTTTTAAATTTTCAGGCCCAGAGGACATCCTTATCTTGTTCCCTTCTGTATCTCACATAGTTTATTTAAATTTCCATTGACAATAATTTGTGCCTTCTGGGGTGTATACATCAGTTTGATTCATTGAATAAAATTTTCCCCAAAGTCCATATTTTCCAAAATTTTAAACAAAAAATATCAATTCATGTGATCAAAAGCTTTCTCAATGTCCAATAAATAAACAAATAAAGTCCTGTAAAATCTTCTTTCATCTATCAGCCAATATTGTGATAAATATTTTATGATCATTATTCAACAATGAAATCGGTATGTAATTCTTAGCTGAAATTAAATCTTCCCCTTCCTTTGGTAATAAAGCAACATTAAGTCTCTTTCTAAGATTCTGATACAGCAAATCCTTGCAAAATAACATTCATCGTGCTTTTAAGTGGTTATAAATTTTGGTCTTCAAAATGCTTATAATTTGGTAGCACATCAAAGACCAGTTGCTATCCTATTTTAATTTTTTATGGCCTCTGATATTTCAAGATATGCTATAGGCTTATTCATAGTTTGTTTCTGAGATTATGAAAGCTTTGGTAAATTTTAAATATTCATTATCTTTTCCAGGAGATTTTTTCCTATCTCTTATATAAATTTGAGTAAAAGTCATGGAAGGATTTCTGGATACTTCCATTATCTGTTAAAACAGTATTGTCTTCCTCAGTCTTAAATATCATTTTCCTTTTTTCCCCCTTTCTCAGTTTATATAACAATCATTTCCTGGTTTATTTGCAAATTTGAAGTTTTTCTGCTTTACTTACTTTAATTTAGTCTATTTCTCTCACAGTTGATATAATTGTTGCTGTAAACATTTAATCTGAGATAAAATAGTAGAATGTATTGGTACTTTCTGTAAATTTTCTTCTTTTGTTTTTTTTTTCTCTAATATAGTCTGCACTTGATACTGAGTATTCTTTTTCACTTTTGTCAAAATTTAATAAAGTTTGAGAAAAGAAAACACAGCAATTACCCATTCACCCATATCATCAATTGCATCTCTACTCCAGGTCAAACAGAAGATGTAAAAGCTTAGAGCCTGTGAGTGATTGAACATTCTAGACCAGTCTTGGACAAAATCACATAATCAATAAGAACACAATACGTTATTAGAAATTATAGGAAATGTAAAGAAGTAGTGATGATGAGAATTCATTTTGCTGACAAGCAGGTGCTTGTAATAACTTCCAGGAGGAACTAAGTCCCAGACGGGAAAGGAGTAGCAAATGGAGTAAGTGCTTATGGCAGAGCTGGGCAACTATGACCCTTTTATGACTTGTGGACTTCAATTCCCAGAATTCCTCATCTAACATGGCTGGCTCAGGAATTCTGGGAGTTGAAGTCCACAACTCATAAAAGGGCCATAGTTGCCCACCCCTGGCTTATGGCCATTTATGTCATTTGCTTCTGGTTCCTTACCTTTGCCATTAAGGAAAATTAATGATGTCTTACAAAATAGACTGATGATGATTGGGTTTGACAGTGGCTTCCATTTACCCCAATCGGGGGGAAAAATAGATAAAAAAGATGTGTTATCAGATGGCAGTACCTGGTCCACTTTGAGCTTGATGTTTAAGCTAGACTGGTCCTGGTTGAAATGTGGAGAGGAAACCTCTTGGGAATAATACCCAAAATCTATGGAGAATCTCAGTCATCCAGGTCATGGCTGTCCCAAAGGTGCTTTTTCAAGAGGCAACTGGACTTTCTGATTTTTCTTTGAAGACGTCTTCAGAAGCTTCTTGGATGAGAAGCGAAATGTCTTCAAAGAAAAAACAGAAAGTCCATTTGCCTCTTGAAAAAGCACCTTTGGGACCCAAAGTTAAACTTGACTGAGAAGTGAAAAAAACAAACAAACCCCAAAGCAAACCACTTACACATTCTTACTAAGAAAGCCACATAAATTAGTTCATAAAGTCACCAAGAGCTGAGTTTAGCTTGAAAGAAACTGTAGTTTATTTCACTCACTTTAAATCACATTCTCAGGTGATAATTCAAAGCAACAAATCTAATTTATTCTATTCAAAGGACGAGGGGAAACCCAAATAATTTCTCTGCAGGACCCAAAAGTACTGTTGTTGAGCATGACTAAAAGTTGTTTTCTTACACTTAACGTGTCCTACAAATAGATATATGCATGACCCATCTCCTGCTGTGGCCACCTGCACTGAGAATGCAAAGCTAAACATGCGCTGAGAAGAAATAGCGATGATATTTTTATTACTCTGATTAGTTAATGTTTATAAAGTATTCAGTGGGGATCTTGATACAGAACAATTAATATATAAGTCATGAAGCCAAGACCCTGGCATGGAAACATTAAGTTTTGAAGTCTGATAAAGTGTTGAATATTTTGGAGTTGTGTTGACTTTGGAATTCATTGAATGTTTTAGGGCCTCATGTGATCACTTCAACAGCCTGCAATAGAAAATTACCGGGGGGAAAAAGAATCTCATTAGTAGCCTTGTGCAAGGAGCAGGGCAGGAGCATTGCAATTTGAATTTAGATTTCTGGATTTGTAAGTTCAAAGATGAAAGGAGAATGATGGCTCATTGTCCTATCAACAAAGATATAAAGTAAGAAAGCAAGTGCCCCTTGTCCCATTTCTGAATTACCAGAACTATTTCGTAAAGTGTGTGTGTGTGTGTGTGTGTGTGTGTGTGTGTGCACGCGCGCACATACACACACGTGTGAACATGCTAGATGACATTAAAACATTCCACTGATCATCTCCAACTAGAAGAAAACTAAAAGCTTAAAGAACAGATTTCCTCACATCTGTACATATGAAGGCCATATATATCCTCAAGCATATATATATATATATATATATATATATATATATATATATATATGTGTGTGTGTGTGTGTGTGTGTGTGTGTGTGTGTGTGTGTGTGTGTGTGTGTGTATGTTAAGTATAGAGAATGTAAACTCCAGATGGGAAGAATGCATAAATTAAATATGAAAGACTCAATGTTTCTCTCGCAAACATTGCAATCTATGTTGCACTAATCTTGAAGGTCTTCAGTAAATTAAAACTGGCCTATAGCAATTAGAGTTTTCACTCTAAATTGTTCTAATTACATACAAACAAAAATTACTTTATACAGCATAAGCAAAATCTCCCCAAAACAGATCAGTTTGCTCCAGTTACTTACCTTAAACACTGCACAACTGTCTCCTCAGGGAGCTTACTGAAACTTAGAAGGCAATCTAATGGGTAAGTAGACACAGAACATCACCCAGCCAAATGAAATAAGAACACAAGTTTTAATCTCAATTGGATTCCCACTCTAGAGTATAAAGTTGCTTTCTGGTATGATCAGTGTAATGACAGGAAGGGGGCATCCTTTAGAATAAACAATCTATTCAAGCATCTGTCCCAGACAAGGATCAGAAGTATGTCTCTCTGTAGGTCTCATTTTTGTTCAGACTTCATGACCCCTTCTTCCAGTGGTGAAATGTAACATTTGTTACTACCGGTTCTGTAGGCGTGGCTTGGTGGTGGTGGTAATGTGACTGGGTGGGCGTGGCCAACTTGTTTTTTTTTACTTTTAAAAGCATTTTTTCTACAACCTCTTCAGCTGAGGAAAAAAAATGCTTTTAAAAGCCTCTGATAATCAGGCAATTCAGCTGGAATCGTCAGAGGCTTTTAAAAGCATTTTTTTTCCTACAACCTCTATGGCCGAAGAGGTTGCAGAAAAACATGCTTATAAAAGCCTCTGACGATCAGGCAGCTCAGCTGGGATCATCAGAGGCTTTTAAAAGCATTTTTTCCCTACAACTTCTTTGGCCGAAGAGGTTGCAGAAAAAAATGCTTTTAAAAGCCTCTACGATCCCAGCTGAGCCACTCGGTCATCAGAGGCTTTTTTTTTTTTACTTTTAAAAGCATTTTTTCGGCTGAAGAGGTTGTAGAAAAAATGCTTTTAAAAGTAAAAAAACAGCCTCTGATGATTGCGCGGCTCAGCTGGGCATGGGGGGGGCAGGGATTTTTGCTACAGTTCTCCGAACCACCCGCCGCCATTGCTACCAGATCAGGCGATCTGGTCCGAACCGGGAGCATTTCACTGCTGCCTTCTTCCTAACTATACCACCTTTCCCTCTGAAATTCCTTTTGAAAAATTGCTTTATGAAATCCTTTTTCTAAGCTGACTTCATATAATGTAATTCAGTTTGCTGTAGCCACAAACTATACACCTCTGGATTCAATCATAAAACATTATGGTGCATTATATGGCTAGGTTCACAAAATACATTAACTCCAATCCAAACATAACACATTATGGTTTATAGAGTGGATGAACGCTACCTAAAAGACCTCGTGTTGAAATCTCAGTAGACTAATATGAATCAGGGTAGACAATATTGTATGAGATGTATCAATCGTCTGCCTTAGAACTCGCTGGCTTCAAACAGTCATATCACTTCTTTGGTCTAGTTTTTCATTAATCAAGCGTGATCTGTATTGTTCTTGAAACTTATGGGTAATATAGATATTTGTGGGACCATTGAAACGACCAGTTCTTTCTTCATGCCAAAGCTTTTGCACTGGAATCATATACCATATATTAAAGCAAAGCATATTCTGTGACAGAGTCAAATGCACACCTACTGTAAAAGAACAAAATTTGTAAATATAGCATGTACACGGTGCCAGAAGAGAATTGTATTAGCCATTAAGAGCAGATGGCTAAGTTAACGGATTGCCTAAGAAGCCAAGGGACCAGGGTTAGGCGAGGAAAAGATACGGCAGCAGCATCAAATATTGCATGGCAGCACATTTCACACTGTAGCACAATGACATCAATACAATATGACAAGCAACGTAAGCTGAGTGTAATAGCCTGCAGTGGTAACGTGCAGCAGAATAATCAGAGTTCATTTGAAGGTTGAGAGACCGACCGATTGAATGTTTGGGTAAGATACTCTGGGATGTGGCTATGCTTGGTCACTTAAAAGTAAATAGCTTTCCAGCCCTATCTACCTAGATCTCCTTCAAGTCACTTTAGAGGTGGATTAGGGGAGAGATAGAAAGGAAAAATGAAAAGGATTGGTGCTTTCAGAGTGAGACAAGGACACAACAGATTCTCCAGACGAAGCCACAAGTCTCCCCCTAATTAGAAGTAACATAAACCTCCTGATTGCATCTGAGATAAGGGAAAGTACAAAGCATGGAGTAAAATACATTTATAACCCTAAGACATCGTACACAGCAAAACAAGAGGAGTCTAGCTATACTAAAAAATCATGGGGATGGGGTGGGGGAAAGAGTATCTGATTCCTCTCATTTTGGGACTAAAGTTACAAGAAGGTAGCAATGAACCCATTCATGTTTGTCTTGTGCTGCAATTAGTAATCCTTTCTACTATTCCCTTCTATGAACTCTTCTGAAAAATAAAATAACACAAATATGTTTGTGTTGTTTATCTTAGATCAGGCTGTGAATAAACACTTTTCCAAAAATGTGAAAAACCTCAAAGACCAGTGTCAATCCTTTATGTGCCCCATAGGGAACTGGATTCCCATCCCTGTCTTCTACATTTATGCATAGGATTAATAGAGAAAGCCCAGGCTCCTTTGGTATATGTAATGGTCTGGGTTATTTTCATAATAATTAAAAATGATACCTCATGAAAGCTAAAAAAAAAAAAGGCCAACCAAGAAATTTGGAGAAGGTCAATAAGCAAAGACTTCTTAGCATGGACCATACGAGGCATAAAGTTGGATCTCCATTTGGCTGTGGAAAAGAGGAAAGAAAAATCACCAAAATTATGTCCAAGAGATTAATAAGGTGGGAAAACAGCTTCACAGGTAGTCAACTGCTAGAAATGGTTCCATTTCTGGGGTTATAGTAAAAATTCATTCACAGCTGAGCTTTGTTGAGCTTCCAGGAAGCTTCAGTCAAGTTTTAGCCTGCCAAGGAGAACCTGGCAATTAATTCTCAATCTAGCCTATAGTCCTGGAATTCCCTGGCAGTCTACTATTCAAGTACTAAGCGCCTGACCGTAATCTGTTTCCAAGGGCAGACAAGGTTGTGTCTAAATATATGAAACCCTTTGAGCTTGAAGTTTAGACTGAATGGTTCTTCTGGAACTTCCTGACTGGCTCTGAAATGACCGTATCTACTTTAAGAGGACCCAACACAAAAAGTTTTCAAATAATAGATAGGCCTCTCTTTGTGATCCAAGTAGAAACTATGGAAACATTTTGATACTTCCTCTTAAATTTCAATTATGTAAACCAGTTTGAACTGAATTGCTATTAGAATTAAAGTTCTAATGCTGTGGTTATTGCAAATATGGCATATATATAGGTTTATCTCAGAGCTAATAGCTAGCTTTGCTGCAAAATGATTTAATTATGAACCTTTTAATAATTTTTATCTTTGATTAATTTTAGCTACTTATTTCCTTAATTTCACAGATAAGTCATAAAACTTCCTGAGCCATTTTTTCTCCCTCGCTTCCATTTGCCTTCAAGTGGTTTGAATCAAATGCCCAGAATGACTTTTTCTTAGGAACTCTACTAAACATGCTGAAAATTCAATCTGGACACTTATTTCCTGTAAACTCACTCCAATTCAAAAATTTTGAGTGCACTGCTATGACTTCTGTTTTTTTCTGATTTTCCATTTGCTATAACTTTAGCAGTTGAGCAAAACATGTTCAGACCCTGAGTAATCACAAAATTCATATACTAAAGTAAACTTAATTAAATATATTTCTAGTTTTCAGACGTGGCCACTGCCTTTCCTATGCCGAAGGGAAGGGTTGATGTGGAGGCACTATCATCTATCAATTATCAGAAAAATCAGTTATCCTGGCTCCACAATATGTGCAATATAGTTGCCCAGTTGACAGATTTCCATCATGTTATTTTATACTCTAATAAATCCAGTTACATGCTGTTTAACATCCAGGGAATAATATAAAGAATGAATAAGTATCCAGCAGTGGCTAATCCTTTCCCCCAAAGGAAAGTAGGGCAGGCCTGTAATTAGTACTTGCAAGCAAACTTGAGATAAATAAAATTTAGACCGGAGGAAATGTTTATTAATGAGGTTTTTCAGGTACGTGAAGAAGAATTTGCTTTTGTTTGTTTTGTTTTAGCAAAATCAGAGTATATCAAATCTTTAGCAAAATGACAATGAATTAAAAATTGGATTATGATGGACGTTTAAAGTACGGATGTTATAATTTTGAAGAGGCCACTAAACATTTCTGCCTTTCATCGCATGTCATCTGTTATTACAACATCAACTTCACAAATATCAGTGATGTCTGAAATCTGAAACCAAAGCTGTAGTTTACATAGCATTTGGGGGTGTCTCCTGCTCAAGTGGTTTTGATTGGTTCCTTTTTCTGTGTTGTACATTCAGGTTTTGGTAGGCTAAGGGTAGAGATAAACTCTACCGATTTCTCCTGACCAGTGGCCTAGTGACATGAGGTGGTCTCTGAACTTTATTATTTTGACAGGACGCTGGCAGACTTTCCCGATTACATTTCAGATTGTGAACTTTATACGCAGTCTCCCTGAGCCTAGATCACATCACAACAGCTGGCTGTAAAGCTCTTGAAAATTGCTCTGGTTATAATCCATGAGTCACAACCATATAAAATTATAAGCAAGATGATCTGAACATTTTCTGTAACACCCAAAAGACCAGGCAACACCTGACTCAGGATGTCTTATGGTCTTCCCATGTCTTATGATTATGGTGCTGGAATCATTCATCACAAGAAAGATTACTGGACCCAGAAATATCTGAGATCTGTGTCAAAGGTATTCATAGTTAAAAATTCATTATCCTTTTATTTTCAGATATCCCTGGAAGCAGCTTAGCTTTTTCACAAAGGCAGGAGATAAACATCTTTGCAGCACTTTCTTTCTTTAATTTTTTAAACTGGCACTGTCGCCTCAAGTCAAGTGCAGAACTTTCTCTGGATATTGCAATTATTCCCTACTATTATTTTGATAGGTAGTTAATTTAAAATGGAAGGCCATGAAAATTCTCTATCTTAGAAAGTCCCTAAAGTCAATCTGAACATTTTTGTGAGCTATAAAAAGACGAATGTAAGAATAATTTCATGGTACTTTTGTTGCTCACATTTCAATGAGATGTGGCAAGCAGCTAATTAAAAAGTTCATTGTACAATTCTACATGCAGTAATCACTACTGTTTCTGTATGTCTTCACTGACATCTCTATTCTAACTTCCACCCGCTAAGAACATTTAGATAGATGAACTCAAATTAGGGTGAAAACTTTGCATTTTCTAGAAAATGTGATTCACTATAGAACAAGATGATAAAAAAGAAAGGGGATCCTCTGATGCCAGTGGAAATCTTTGTTCTTGGAAGTAACATGAACTTTGGGTGTTGAGTAATGAAAGGGTTAACCCTCTCCCCAATTTTCTCCATTTTACTCATCTAGATTCTTTTAAATAAAAGAAAAAACATTTCATGCAATACAAGTAGTCTTCGACTTATGACCACAATTGAGCCCAACATTTCTGTTGCTAAAAGAGACAGTTGTTAGGTGAGTTTTGTCCCCTTTTACAACCTTTCTTGCCACAGTTGTTCAATGAATCACTGCAGTTGTTAAGTTAGTAACACAATTGTTGAGTGAAGCTGGCTTCTCCATTGACATCACTTGTTGGAAGTTTGCAAAAGGAGATCACATGACCCTGGGACTCTGCAACCATCATAAATATGCGTCTGCTAAGCATCTGAATTTTAATCACGTCATCATGGGGAGGTCGCAAGTGTGAAAATGTGAAAAACGGTTATAAGCCACTTTATTCAGTGCAATTTTAAGCGGTCACTAAATGAACTGTTGTAAGTCAAGGACTACTGTATACAGTTTGGCCTTTTATTTTGTTTTACACATTGCATCTGCCCATCCCACCAGATCCAGAAGCAGGACATGCTACAGGTCCCACTGGCAAGAGAGCTTCACTTGCTGACTCCTAGGTGGTGTGCTTTTTCTGTGATGACCCATACTTTCTGGAACATTCTTACCTCTAGAAGTGAGGTTGGCTTCATTTCTTTTAACTTTTTGAAAGTCCCTGAAGACCTGGTTGTGGCATGAGGTCTGGAAACCCCGGGGGCCTGGTTAAATTTTGAGATGGCTCCAATTTAATTAATACCTCCTCTTCACCTAATACTTTTCTTTTACTTTTGTGGCTTTTATAATTTACATTTTTTAATAATAACTTTAAAACTTGTTTATATATGTTTTTAGTTTTGTTGTATCTGCCCACAGTGTCCTGTTTGTGAGATGGGCGGCCACATAAATAAATAAATAAATAAATTTTGGTAAGTTAAATCACACTTAAAATATTAAAAACAATGTATTAATGCAAGCCAACTTTGGTTAACATATACGTCTATGGCAGTGGTTCTCAACCTTCTTAATGCCGCAACCCTTTAATACAGTTCCTCATGTTGAGGTGACCCCCAACCATAAAATTATTCCTAAACACAAAAAAAAAATGTGTTTTCCGATGGTCTTAGGCGACCTTTGTGAAAGGATCATTCGACCCCCAAAGGGATCGCGACCCACAGGTTGAGAACCACTGGTCTATGGAATCAAAAAGCCACGTTCGGGCCGTTTCAGATCTGATTTGGTTTTCGCAGCATGCTTTGTTCATTGGATCATGATGTTTAGAATAATTCACAATAGCATACATTCATATATTGTGCTAAGAAATAAAACATGGTTTAAAAATTGCAATGGTTGGATTGATATAACATGTTTAGTCAAAACCAAGCAAACCACATTGTAGTTTACTATAATATGTGAAACCAATCTATATGAATACGTATGTAACAACATAAATACTGCTTCACTCACAACACTGCAGTGGTGGGTTCCTCCCGGTTAGCCCGGTTCTCCCGAGCCAGTAGTGGTGACGATATGGCGTCACCAAACCGGTTCTGCAACACTGCAGCCTTATAAGAACTGATCTGAAACACAAGATCCATATTATATGAATGTGAGCGAACCCCAGCATCAGTGCTGATATTCAGGCATCAACCCATATTGTGGTTTAACTTACTGGTATTAAGCAATCAAAACTGTGAAATATAGTTATCCTGTTGATATATTTGTTTGTTTATAGAGTCATTAATCCTCTGAGGAAGTAGTGTTAGACCCATAGCACCCCATTCAGATAGCAACATACAGTCAACTCTGGCTGAACTTGAAAACTAACTAGATCATCTCTACTTTGCAACTGCATGAAGAATGATTTTTTTAAAAATGCCAAGGCTAGATGAGGAAGTTGAAAAAAATAACCTGTTGGAAGACGTTTGCTTGTCTAAAAAATGCATTGCCCAGAGGAAAGATTTATTATTAACAACACAAAAAAAGGAGAAAGAAAATCAAATTATGGCTGACTATGATTGACCATATTTTCTAGTGCACATTCACTGGATGAGTATAACTACAATAAGTACATGTTTCCACTTTAACAACAAATTAACACAAGAAGCCTGGAAAGTCTACTTAATAACTTACTCCCCTATAATCCCCATTCCAAGTACCTTGGAGTAACATTGGATTGCACTCTCTCCTATAAGATATAACTAAAGAATTCAGTGGCCAAAATCAATACTAGGAATAATTCAATAAATTATGTGGAACTAAATGGGGAGCTTCAGCTGCCACCTTCAGGTCATCAGCCCTAAGGTTGGTCTACTCCGCAGCAGAATACTGTGCCCCTCTATGGCTTTAACATCTGCCATACCAGCAATAGTAATAGTACTTAGACTTATATACCACTTTCTTGTTCTTTACCACAATAATTCTTTACAGCCCTTTCTAAGCGGTTTACTGAGTCAGCATCTTGCCCCTAACAATCTGGATCCTGATTTTACTGGCTTCGGAAGGATGGAAAGCTGTGTCAACCTTGAGCTGTTCAGAATCGAACTCCGGGAATGAGCAGTGAGTTAGCCTGCAGTACTGCATTCTAACCACTGCGCCACCACTGCTCTAGTGAGTTAGATGCCAGATTCAAGGATACCATGAGGATTATAAGTGGATGCATATTAAAACCACTCCGACTTGCTGGCTTCCTGTTCTGAGCCATATAACACCACCAGCTGTACGAAGGCAAGATGCACTAGTGAGAAAATACAGAAAAATTGTGAACAGCTCACTCCTACCAGTGCATGCTGACCTTCCTCATTTATCAGCCAGAAGATTCAAATCTAGGAAGTCCCCACTGGTATTTGCCCAACATCTGCCCAACATCTTTAACAATCAATTTCTAATGGAAAGCCAAATGGGTTGCTGAATGTCCAAACATAGGTAGATATATAAATGGTCCTGCAAAAAAGGTGCCAGGCTTTGAACTAACAATGGACAATCTTGAAGAGGATTCGCACAGTGCAAATGGGGCATAATATCCTCCCCTCAGTGTGACTGTGGGGTCCCATGTCAAATTGTAGATCACATTGTGACCAGCTGTAACCTAAGGGTATATACCAGTCCAGTATCTGATTTTTTAAATATAAATCAGGGGTGAAATGCTCCCGGATCAGACCGGATTGCCTGATCAGATAGCGGTTCGGCGATCCAGTAGCGATCACCGCCCGGGTGTCATTACTTCCTGCTTTTAAAACCAGGAAGTAACATTTTTTTACCTTCTGTGCATGCGCAGGTGTGCACATGGCGCATGTGCTTCCGAACTAGTAAGGAAGGTAAGTTTATTATTATTATTTATTTATTTATTTTATTAATCATATTTCTATGCCGCCCTTTCTCCGAGGACTCTGGGTGGCTTACAACAATCGACAGTATACTAAATAGTATATTGCCCACAACAATCTGGGTCCTCATTTTCCCCACCTCGGAAGGATGGAAGGCTGAGTCACCCTTGAGCCGGTGAGATTTGATCTGCTGATCCGCTGAACTAGCAGTCAGCTGAAGTAGCTGCAGTACAGCACTTTAACCGCTGCGCCACCTCGGCGCAGTGGTTAGAGTGATTTCACCCGATATAAATGATGCTGTGCTTAAATGGTTAGATGGCCTAGACTTTGATGTTTGAACACAGATTTTTTTAACATTTATATTTGATTGTGTTCTACTAATCTAGGTGAAATGTTAATATATATTGTGTTAATATATAATGTTAATATATATATATATAATATAATATATAATATATATGTGTGGTCCATGTGCGATAAGCCTTATGCTAAATAAATAATAATACTGGATGAGGGTTTTAGCCATGGTTAATGCATGTCTGGGGAATGCAATAAGTATATGGATTAGGCTAAGAAAAAGTTCATGATATGTACTATCTTCTTCCCAGTTGGAGTTCATGCCAATGTAATTCTATTATTTTAAATAAAGAAGGCAATTTGTTACTGATTTGAACTCTATGTGAGTATCTGCTCCAGAAAGGTAGAGTCTAGTTAGAAAGTAGGTCTGTTAGTGAATCCATTTGGCACTTGGCATTTAAAAAATGCTGTAAGAAATCTCAGTGGTCAGTTCTGCCAGTAGTGTTGTCAGAAGGCATTTACACCCATTTAAGTTCCTTGGTCCCTCAAATGATTTCTTCTTCTGATTTGCCTACCTGTTGTTTTACTGTCGCAGGATGGCAAGTGACAAGAGGGGTAAGGCAGATAATAAACAGAAGAGAAATGGGTGAGGGGACAATGCCTTGGCTCTTGCGGCACAGATGATTTAAAGTTATAGTATAGGTTTTTCATATGCTATTTTACCACTGTTCTTATAGTGTTGGCTGTTCTTACTTCCAAGGAATGTATTTCTCATCTATGATACCTGTGCCAACTCTGTGGAAGGATTCATTCATCTCCCAAAACACCAATAACTGTCAAATGTCATTTATTTTACTAGATTACTGGGAAATGCTCTCTGTTTTTATCTATTAAAAAACTATACATACTCATGCCAACAATCATATATTTTTTCGCAACACTTTCACATGCTTAATTTAATGTAAAAGTTGAACTGATGAAACTCAATAATTGGGGACATTTCCTTTGGGAGTATTTTCCTCAAGTTTACAAAGTTTCCTTGACTATTTAAACATGTTGCAAAAAGTAATTGATGTTTGCAATCTGGATTTGGTCCGTAGAGCTGACTCTATTTAATTTCTGAATTAGAAAAATGTCTCTCTCTTGACTGTGATTAAAATTTTCTGATGTTTGTTTTTTTTAAAAATAAAACTCATTATCATTCTGTAAGTATATGACCTACTCATCAAAGTGAGTTTAGACATGAGATTTATTAATCCTATAGATTATTCCTTCCTATTTTAAGGAAAAATTTAAGGTATTGATAAATATGAGACATTGGAACCTAGAAATCAACTGGAAGCCAGTGAAACAGGTCATATTCTACATGGTGACATAACATCCAGACTTCAAAACTTGTTTTTTGTTGTCAAGTTTGAGTTCTTACCCTTAAGGCACATCAACAGGATTTGACACTGGAAATGAAATGTATCTGTGATATGGATTTCTGTGTCCAGCAAGTTATGCTAATAAAGGCTTTTTTGTGCCCTTGACTTATTGTCCATGTAGTTTTTTGGCAAGATTTTTGGGCCGAGAGAGAATGACTGGTCCAAAATCATACAGCTGGCTGTAGGTCTAAATAGAAGTAGAATTTACAGTCTCCCAGTTTCTAGCCTGGTGCTTTTAATCAGCTTGGCTCAAAAAGAGTTTACCTTTCTAATATAATTGACATAATTGGCATTAAGGAAATAGGGTCCATTGTAAGTGAAATTCAGGGGAATCAAGACTGATTTTTGAATACATTCACATTTATTATAGTTTCAAAATATATAAGCCAGGTGAGAAACTGCTTCTAGTCATCATCTCATCAACATCATCAACAAAGTTTTTGACTTTACTATCCCAAGCAGTCATGAAACTCTGAGGTTATACACAACCAGATTGTTTTGCTTGGTGGGTTACAACTTTTTACAACTAATATAAATTAATTGTGTTGGTGATATTACATTTCTGGTCCTTTTTCCTCTGTTCAGAATACCAAAGGTCCATTTCTAATCAGCAGCTGCCCTTTACACATTGCTGGAACTGAAACTTGTTGAATGCTTTCTCTAGATCTTCCAATATAATTAAATGCATATATTGCTTCCATTCTGACTTTCTGCCTATGGCAGAAAGACATTTAGGTCACTGAGAGATACACTATATGAAAACCTTGTCAAAAGAAATTTGTGCAATGTTAATGTTGTTATATCTTTTAGTAACTTGAATAGATTGGTCACTATATGTCAGGGTAGGGGCCTGACATATCTTCATAATGTGATAATATTTATAAGACTGTTTTAGCAAGAGTTTTTTGTTTTGAAGTTTCCAGTTGGAGGGCTTGAACACTAGCAATCAAAACAAGCCTCCTAGAATTTTATCTTTTCTTCCTTAATGGATTTAAGAATCCCAAAGAATGGAAGAAACCATGCCTAAAAACAGCAGACTTACAAATGCAAAGCAGGAGGGACAAAGATTAGATACCGCACTAAACAACAACTGGATTTGTTTAATGTTGGTTTAACATGTTGCATGAATCCCACCAATTGCAACTTAATAATGTGAAGGTTAAATCATGATTTAATGCAAGGTATGAACCCAGCAAGGAACAATTGCAAGAATACAGCATGGTGATTGCACAGTAAACCCGTCATCTAAAAGTCAAAAAAGATCAGGATATGCTGCTGATGATGATTCATTTAAAAATATTTATACATTCCCTTAATCCATCCACACTGGGCAGTACCTAGCCAAAAAAAAAAAAAGAAAAGAAAAGAAAAAAAATCCCTAATAATTTGCAAAGCTCCATTAAAGCAATAACTAGGTGATCTCCCAGACTAACTCGCTATGGGCCAAATTAACTCAATTTCTTCCTTGTGAAATCATATCAGCACTTTGCCTATTCAACAAATAATATACGATGAAGAGCAATTTAAAAAGGTATCATAGGTATTTTAGAAAGTGCCTCGTTCTTTTTCCAGTGATCATATAATTTAGTGAGAACTACTTTAGTCTCACTGAAGAATTGGAAGCTGAAGTTGACTGTAGCTTATCAGGAGATTGAACTGATAATAGCCGATATATCTTGCAATAGCAGAGAGAAAGCAGAGAAACTATGATAGTACTAATCTTGGTTTAGTAAAGTTAGTCAGCTTGAAAAAACTGGTTCCATGGATATGTCCGGAATTGAAGATTATCTGAAATTCTATTACCTGTCCTGAATTCATCAAGTAAAAAGGGCCATAAAACATTAAATAGTAGATGGAAATATTTTTGTTTATTATGAAAACTTTTTAAAAATTAAATTCTGAGTTGTTTTAATATGCTTGTTTTAAAATTTGGGTATCTATCTATTTTCATACACTTTTATTCAGTGTTCATAGGATGAATGATGCGGGTTAGGCCTACAGCCTTAATATATGAGTTAGATGTGTTCACCATGGCATACAGAAGTAGAATTACAGAAGCCTTAAGGTCCTATGATTACTGTGTTACTTTATAGGCACCACATGTCAGTTAAAATATTGCTAAAGAGTGAAAATTGAGTCGATAAAACTTCAAAGGGACAACCATAGACAGTCTTAAAATGGCTAGTGATAAAGAATACTATTGTACTAGGACTATAAAACATGTTGGTAAAGAACTTCAAGCACAGTACAAAGAAGTATATCTTTTTTAATAATATAATCCTTTATGTACATCAGTATCATATTGTCTGATAAGTATCTTGGTGAGAAGGTAATCTAGCTTCAGTTGCTTACATCGGCTATTGTTCAGGACAGTTGTATATTGACAAATTAAATTATTAAGGAGCCTACATTGTCAATGCTGACTTAATTTTATTTGCTTGGGATAAACAAATGAATACGAATGAAAGGTGGTTTAATTCCTACAAATTAAAGATGATTTCATTCCAGCCATTAACTCCTTTAGGGAAAAAAACCTTAGTGCTTTACATGGATTAAAACACGAGAACTGAGACTGAAAGATGAAAGGATTGTCTGGCCTACAGACAGACAGCTACTAGTTGGTGAAAGCCTTGTTCTTTGCAGCTTCAGTTTAGCTCTGCATACCCTCTATTCAGCTTTACAGAATATTCAACAGCCATTTTTCCTGCAGTTATTGGCACAGCACTCCACACATACAAGAAAGTATGATTACGGTGTGCTTTTATATGCTAACAAGCAACAAGATTTGAGCTTCTGGCTGTATACCAACAGCTAGAGAATGTGATCTCTTCAGAAGGACCAGCTCTGTCTATGTTTATGGGTCTACGTTTTATTTATAGTTCTATTCAATGACGAGAAACACAGAAATCAAAGAGATGTCTTGAAAAACTTTAAAGAACAATCAATAGGAAGAGGTATATGTGCAATCATCTGTCCCTTAGAGGTAATACATGCAAAGTGAAGTGTTCCTTGTGTGAGTATCTGTGGGAGGGAGAGACGGTGCAAAATTAAGCCAGAAGCCAAAATTCTGATTGTGCCCTAACAGCACTAAATATCTTATGAAAGCACTGTATAATTAGCTTCCAGGCAATGGTAGAAGTAAATATGAAAAACTAAATAAGGAGAGTAGCAAAGCACAAAAGGGGAGAGGAGAGGCTATAACAAAATGTAATATTTGCAATAAATGTAAGTATTTTACATTTTAATCCAAATGAATGCTTTTATGTAGAAGCAGCAATGTACATTTGTTTTTTTTTACTGTAATAATTACTTCTTTTTTGTGCACATGATTAAAAAAATGTAAGACAAGATTTGAAGACCATTCTTGAACTACTATATCTAAATGCTTGGCCCAGAAGCAAGGTTGAACATTTCTAAAAAGAGAACAGTTGATCAAACTTGATTGCTTGGGGGACAAAGGATGGGGAAACTGTGCTATGAGTGGATGACTGAGCAGTAGACAGTACAGGAAATATAGTGCCATTACTCAACTTAAAACAGTTCCCTTTCTAGAACCAGTCCTCACTTTGGCTAAGGGCTAGTTCTTCCATTATATGAAATGAGGAGATTGTGTCAGATGTCAGGTGGTAGATTTTGCATACTGAAGAAAGAAAGAAAGAAAGAAAGAGAGAGAGAGAGAGAGAGAGAGAGAGAGAGAGAGAGAGAGAGAGAGAGAGAAAGAAAGTTTATGCCACCTTATCTTGCTGGTCCAACTGCTGCAAAGAGGCAATGGTTAGTTCAGCTGTAACCTCCATGTGGCATACAGAGGAGATGCCATCTTGTTTTTTACTCAAGATGAATACAATAACAGTAACAATGATTAAGCCACATAATGTGCACAAAAAATGTAATTACTTAACAATTGTTGATAAGAAAGGTAAAAAAAAGTTTGGATAGTGAACGTGGTAGTACTTGGAGACAACAGAACACAAGAGAAAGAACTGGAAAAGTTAACAAAATACAAAGACCTATAAATAGAAGGATTGTGGTAAAAGCAAGTCAAGATAGTACCAATAGGCAGCTTGAGCACAATCCCAAAACAATTGGAGCACCACTTGAACACCATCGGCATTGACAAATTCATCATCAGTTACTGCAAAGGGCAAGTTTACTCAGAACAGTGTACACCCTGTAACAATATTCCCAACACCATCAAACACGGACATTTGTCTATCCCAAGTACTTGGCAAGGACTCAATAGGTAGAGAAAATTGCCAAAACCAATCTGAATATCTGGCTGCCTGGGCGATGAACCGTAATAATAAAAAGACTGGCTCTGCCCTGAACTGCAGGCAATGTTGCACATGGCATGACATGGAACATGTCTACTGAACATTCCAAGGTTCTATACATCATTATACCATGAGTTCTAGACCACCCTTAGGCAAGGAAGCCATCTGGATTTATTTATTTATTATTTATTAGTCCAATTTATATGCCGCCCTTCTCCGTAGACTCAGGGCAGTTTACAATGCATTATAGCAATAGCCTGCATACTTTTTGTATATACTTGCTTATTAGGGCTCTGGGCCCCCCCCCCCAAGTGGTGTTGTTCTATACAAAGTTGGCTTATTGCCCCCACAATCCGGGTCCTCAATTTACTTACCTCGAAAGGATGGAAGGCTGAGTCAACCTTGAGCCTGGTGAGATTCGAACTTGCACTAATTGCAGACAGCTGGCAGCTAAGTGCTAGCACTTAACAGCACTTTAGTCCGCTGCACCACTGAGGCTCTATGTGAGGATTGCTCACTCACTCTCAGCCCAAGGGCCCTCACAGGGTTGTGGTTGTGAGGAAAATAAGAGAGTATTTTGTAGGCTGCCTTGAGTTAAATAAAATGATTAAATTAAATAAATAAATAAATAAATAAATACACACACTTACATCAGATACACTCCTATTAATTGAACCAGGACTTTCATGAGCACAGCATCCCAAATACTGCTTCATACTTGCTTTCACCAGAGGCTACAATATTTACATATCATTTGGGGATTATGTGGCCCTTCCTTCCTTCCTTCCCTTTCCTCCCTCCCTCTCACCCATACTTGTGGTTCCAAAGTAGCAGGTACGAATAGATTTTTCTCTTTTAGTGCTGTCTCCCTTTTTCTTGTTCTCATCTAATATATTGATTGAGAAGAGTTGCTGATCACATTCCATGCCTTAGAACCACAATATGTCAGCTCAGCAGGACTCTGAAATTCAGTTACTGGGGGAAAGGCATTGTATTCAGGGAGCAGGAGAGTGCATACTGTATAGAAACATTACCTGCACACTTCACTTTCCCATCATCTGTGTGAACAATATTTACAACAGGTTCTCTTTATATTGTGAGGGACATGAAGAGCAGCATCTGTTAACTGGCTTAATTATGACACTTGATGCTTTTGACTTTCTCAGCATAACAGATGTTTATTTTGCGGCTGAGTGAAAATGGGAGCACTCTGAATAGACTTTTACTCCAACGTCTAAGAGTGAAGATTGTTGCCTCATTTTGACAAGTAACCCGGGATAAGAATTGAGAAAGTTAGGTGAAGGTTTGAAAACGTTACAAAGACCGCGCCAGACGGAATTACTTAAGGGAAACAGTGAGAGAGTTAGGTAATTTCAAGTCTCTGAACTTCATGATCTTATTGAGGCAATCTCTTTCAATGAAATTTATCTCTTTGCTTGCTTCAGTCCTCATGCGTATTCTATTAAGTTCCGCTGGGGCTGTGACCCAGGGTAATTCTCAGACAGAAAAATAGCTGAGTTGCTAAAGCCTCAGGAATAAATCCCATCGTGTGGAAAACTAATATTGCTTCTTCTTCAGGGGAAAAACGGGAATGTCTCTTGAGGCACGCCGCCAGGGAAGTCCCCAGGAATGAAAGAGGGCTGTTGCTCTTCTCGAGTATCTCTCTCTCTCTCTCCCCCCCCCCCTTTCTTCCCAACTTATGCAGCGATAAGAGCCGGAATTCGGACCGGCGCAAGAGCCGCCCAGGACTTCGAGGCATGTGCGCATTTTGCTTCCTCCTCCCGCTTTCCGATAAGCGCCGGGTCAGGAAGTGGAATTGCCGGACTGGTTTACTTGCTCCGGCTCCTCTTCCCTTTTGAGGAGGCGGGGAGGGGGAATCTCTACTACCCCTTCGAGGGAGCCGACAGATATCAGAGACCCGCCCCCCCCAAAAAAAAGCACTTTGGGCGACCTCGGGGGGGGCCACGCGCTCGCCTCCTGCGCTTCCTTCCTTCCTTCCTTCCTTCCTTCCTTCTTCGAAACCCGCGCGGAGCAAGGCCGCAAGTCCTCTTCCCAAGGAGGGGGAGCTCCGGGCGCCCAAAGCGCGCGAAAGAAGCAGCTCTGGTCGCTGCCGCTGCTTTGCCCTACAGCTCCCACGAAGCCCAGCCCAGACGAGCCTCCCGCCTGCGGGCTCCTCCTCCTCCTCTGACACCGACACCGCCCATTTCCAACCGGCGGGCTCCAGGCTCCGCCTCGCCCCGCCGGCTGCCCGGTTTGGCTGGTTTCTGACTGTGCTTGCTTTTGCCGTTGCCGCATGCTGTTTCGTGCCGTTGCCGGAGGAGCAGGAAGATGGCGGAACCGGAGCCGGACTGCAGCGCGCTTTTGGATGAAGAGCTTTCCTCCTTCGTCTTCAACTATCTCTCCGACAGCCAGGTAGGGCTTCGGAGCGCCGGCTTAGTCTCGTGGGGGGGACTCTCGCACCCCCACCCCCGCCGGCCGGCACGTTCGGAACAGTCGCTGGGATTCTAAATGGACCGTGGAGTCGCCAGGAGGGGAGAGCCTGGAGCGACGGGTGCTAAGCTTGTGGGGTTCAGAGTGTTCCGATCCCCAGTGCACCGACCGGTACATCTCGGCTACAGGGACTTCGGAACCCATGAGTCATTCGGGACCCCAGCTCTGCGATCTGTCAGGAACGGGC
Source organism: Pituophis catenifer annectens (assembly GCF_029215685.1). Lineage (NCBI taxonomy): Eukaryota > Metazoa > Chordata > Lepidosauria > Squamata > Colubridae > Pituophis > Pituophis catenifer. Next base: position 112,642,300 of record NW_027256882.1, read on the forward strand.
GGGGATTAAAAAAAAATCCGTGCACCGTGAAATTTGGGGCTGGGGGATTCCGAACTGTCATGCTTCAGCTGCGATGTTTTACGCAGCGGGTGCTTGATCTGACATGCACTCGACTTTCGGGCATTAAAGACGCCGCATGCCCGCATTTATTCTGCAGAGAATCCGGGGTGCCGGGAATGAGGGGTGTGTGGTTGCATTCAGACGCAACTTAGAAGTCTGGTGCAGAAGATCCCGAGAACAGCCATGCCTTTTTCTTTTTTTTAAGGGCTAACGGTGCAGACTTAGATCTGCGAGGCAAGAGTGATCCCCTTAGAGAGCGCTAAATGTGCGTTGTGTGTATATGTGCGTAAGCGTAAGGACTTTTGATTTTTCCGTAGCGGATCTTTTCCTCTCTCGGGCATGGGGAGAGGAAAATGGAGAGCTCGCTAGTTGCCCGGCGGTCTGACACATTCCAATGCATCCAGGGCTGGAGAGCCAGGAACGCGGCCCCTTCGGGTGCCCGGATTCCGTGAAACGGCAGGCGGAATGGACGAAAGTAGGGAGGGAGGTTGTATGTTGCCAAACCCCCACCCCCACCCCGCGGAAGATTGCTGGTCCTTTGCTCGCTGCAGATTAGATAGGATCCGGCGGAAAAGAAGGAGCAAGAGCGTTCTTTTGGAGAGACTTAAGTTGAGGATGGCTCTGCGCACCCCTCTTCCTATCCATATTGCTCTGGAAACCCATCCTAGCAGTTTTCAGCACCACTCACACGTGGACGAGTGGATCACTCTGCTGGTGTCCCAGATAACGAGTCTTGGCTTTTGCAGTGCTGCAGAGCTGTTCCTTTTAACCTTACCTTCCCCCCAAACCTGAACGCCGTTCGGTTCCCCCACCCACCCCCAGAATTATAAACTATGGATGGAATAGTTTATAATAGGAATGGGAGAGGCTGAGGATACTATCCATGGGAAATGAAAAGAGCAGGGTACAATGTTTATTTACTCCCCTCTCCCTTCCTTTGGGCTTGCTGTTGCTTTTTCTTTTATCGTGGGGAAGCAAGATTGGCAGCGATTCAGGTTGACTGTGGGAAAACAAGGATAAATGGATGCTGACCCCCTCCCTCTTCCATTTTCTCTTAAGGATTTGCTGGTGGGAGCACTTAATGTCTTAGGGTTGTATGTGTGAGTCATTGCTGATTATATACCCGCAGCTTTAGGGTGAGGGTGATGGTGGTAATCTTAGTTGCTTCAAATAAGCAATTTTGCAGATTGCTGCCCCTTTTGGACCGAGTTGCATGTCAAAATCAGATTAAGGCTTTTTTTGGCAGCCCTTGCTGATCACGAGCGGGTTCCTGCTGGAAGGGCAGCAGGCTGCATTCCTTTCCATGAGGAGAAGCAGAAGAGCTCTAGAGCGAATGCTTCAAGACCATCATACATAGCTCAAGCCCTGAGCTGTTGCACAGTTTTTTATGGTTACAATTCCATGCCTCCCTTGTCTTCCAGGTTTCTCCATAAGTAGAAATGGCCTTAATTTGGGAAGTGGTATATAATAGTATTCCTTCTTTCCTCCTGCCCTCTCTCAGGTTTCTTCATTTAATTGATTAGAAGAAAGCTGTAGAAAATTTTCTCTGGTTTGGTCCTGGACAAGTAGGAACAGCTTTGTCTCAGTCACACCAATTCATCCAAAACATATTTGTGTTTATCTGGGAGACAGAACCAGGCTGGACCAGCTCCAAGCTGGTAGTCTGTAGTCTGAACACTTCTGTTCCAGGGCCAGTACTGGAGCTCTCCAGTGTTGGCTGGGAGGGGGAGGCCGTGGATGAACTTTTCACAGAATTAGATACAAAATGGTGACATCTGGATTAGAGAAAAAGGAATGGAATATTTTGTACATAGGGATTTTTACTTTGCAAGGGGTTATTTAGGTGATGCCAGATAAAGAACTAGGGAACTCTCATGGATCAATATAAAGATGTGTTTGCTGTCAGAAAATGCCAGTAACAAAACCCTCAGGCAGAAAAGTTAAGAGATTTGTACAAAACCCTCTGGTTGTGTTCTTACAGATGAAAGATCTGACATTCTGCAGCTAGTAATATAGTTGGTAAAGTTAAAAGTGGAACTTTTTGTATAATGATAAAAAAAAAACCTGAGATCTGGTCTTATATATTCTAAATTTGCAAATGTAAATGGAGGTACTGGAATCTGTATTTTTTGCATGTTGGATATGAAAAAACCAAGTGAGTGAGCATTTCCTGAAAATCTGAACCATGTACAAAGACTATTTTCACAAGCTCTGGTGTAATAAACAGCTATTTGTACCTAAGTACAAATATGTAATTTAGAAGGTACATCCCCAAAACACTTCTGGTAGGTTAATGTGTGCTTTTGGTGCATTATTAGAAGGTGTTGTTAATCTCCGGATTACTTTTTCTCTTCCCTTGCGTGTGCACAAGGCTAAAGTCTGAAATTGGAGTGGCATGTGATTGCTTTGGAAATGATTGAAGTTGTAATTGTGGTTTGCACTTGTACTTTAACCTCTGACGAAACTGCAGCGAAGGCTCCAGCCTTGACTGCTGTCACATGCTTTGCTTGTAACTAGAAGTGGGAGGAGGTTCCTAGGCTTGCCTCTTGACGTCACTCTCCATTACTACAATACTGTACTGAACTTGCCTCTGCTTACAGATGGGCTGCTGAGTTCTCAATGAAGTCGGAAAGCTGAACAAGATCAGATTATTTTACGAGGCTAAAGTGTCAGGCAGCTTGGAGAGAATGAATGTTATTCCTCTCTTTCACTGAGTCTCTGATTTATTTCAGTTCTTTTCCGTTACTTACCATGAATACCTTCTTCCCTTTTTTCCTTCTGCAGAAAACATTGCAGAAGGAAATGTATCTCAAAGTCTTGTGAATGTTGATTATAGTACAGGAAACTGGAAGCTCATCAATTAGAAAGTATTTAATTTTACTTATCTAAATACCTTTTATGTCTTGTTGGAGAGGATATTTCCCAAAATGACTGCATTGCAACACTTAGATAATAGAGCCTGCAGGCTGGTTTCTCATTGGAATAGGCCTGCTGAGCATCGGACTGATACAGTTTATGCATTAACCAGCAGGCTGCATTCTGTGCTGCTAGTTTTGAGTTTATGTCTGTTGCTGATACACTAGGTATTGCAAGATTTATGTAATTTTTCTGTCTTAGAAGAATAAGAAAGGGGGTTTCCTTTTCTATATATTATTATTTAAAAGAAAAATCACAACACAGGATGCCCTGGAGAATATTTCTTTGTTCTGCAACATCTCGATAACAGCTCCATTAATTCATAGTTGGAACTGTAAACTATGTTTGATAAAAAAATAAACTGCTTTAGCTTCTGTCAGATAATGTCCAACGAATTCATAGATTTTTTAATAATGCGTCTTTTTATTGCACAAGCTATTGCAATTGGAATGACTGTCTTCAGTAGTTGAATGAATGAAAAGTGTAGGATTTTTTTTTTGACAAATGCTATAAAGTTTTCTTTAGGAGAACAATGTGATTTTAAAAAAATATATTTTGATTCATTGGGAAATAATTTAAGAGGAAGATAAGGGATATCAGGTTCTTCACCTGTTCTACATATTTCCGTTCTGAACAAAAATGTGGGGAAGCCAGCAAATCAAATTCTAGACTTTCAGTCACTATTAGTGAAGAAGTGTTTTATCTTTTATTTTATGTACACAGAGAACATATGCACCAAGACAAATTCCTTGTGTGTCCAATCACACTTGGCCTATTCTATTCTATTCTATTCTATTCTATTCTATTCTATTCTATTCTATTCTATTCTATTCTATTCTATTCTATTTTTTCTTTTCTTTCTCTTTTTTTGGTGCCCTAGATCTTTTATTTGCATTGTTGGGAGTGACAAATTGTCTTTTATTATTGTTCTTATCAGTGTTTCATTTTTTTAAAAAAAATATATACTATATTTGTTCTTCTGTTGTATCATAACAGTTTTTGCTACTGTATCTCATCTCCCATCCTGAATAAAAATTTTGTTTTGTCATTCCAAAATAAAGCATAAATTAGCAAATAAAGGAAGTAGGATTAATCAAATACAAATATATATTTTGTACTGACTAATATTTTCTTTCTGACTTAAAACTGAAAAACCACTCTACTGTATGTATCCAACCTCATGTGGTCCAAAGAACATCCAACTCATATAAATTTCCATAAAACTTTCTGGATTCTCTCAAACTCGTGCAGCCTTCCTCGTCTTGAGTAATTATTCTAAAACTGCATTTTCCAATTTTTATTGAACTATTTTTATACAATAAATTAGGACTTACATCTCTGGTGATTTTGAAAGGGGTTGGAATTATTTCATTTTTTAAATTCTAGAATATACTTTATATTCTAGACAGCAAAACAAGCAGCCTTATATTCTTAACACTGCTTGCTTTCCTGTCTTTGGCAAATGTCACGCACAAATTGAAACTAACAGAAGAACAGCATATTCAGAAAACTTCGTAGAAAGAAAACTCTTGGAGATATATCACTTCAGTTCCAAAACTTAAATCCTGTTGAAACTAGTGGGATTTATTTCCAGTTAAAAATGTATATGCTTTTGAATATAAAGCTGAAATGATGTGATTATGGGCAGGCAAGAGGCAGAATGTTTAAGCTGTGGAAATAATGCCTTTGTGTGGCATTATATTTTTAAGTGAAAGTTAATCTAAATTGCTTTTCAACATAGATTCCACTCAGAGAGGTGTAAATTTAGTACCAGACAGCTGTATAGATTGGATCCATTTGTTTATTTTGAGAGTCTATAAAGTGTGAGCAGTAGTCAGCAGGCATCTTTCTCCACAGCAAAGTTATGCCAAGTTTTGCTGAAGCAGAAATCTCAGCAGAATAATACTGTGAATTTAATCTTAGCAAGGTTGGCTTCTGGGCTTCTTTTTATCAGAATACTTAATAAATGATCCTAATATATGTGCCAGGTTACTATTGGCTAGGAACTGATCATGCCAGATGACTTTTATGATAATAATGATTCGACAGTTTACCAAACCTTGGATCTAGAAATACATTGTGTCTAACAGTACAAAATTTGGATAATAGTACACTCAAATGCCTATATCCTTCAGCTGGGTAACCAAGAACCAGAAAATCTCCACAAAGTACATCAGGTTATAATAAATGCAAATATAATCATTAGATAAACTAAGCATAAGCATCATACCATGCATTTTTCATGATGGCTAATCATTTGCAAGGGGAAAAATATTTTAAAATGACCTAGTCATTTCACTGGTTCTGGAGTTAGCTTCTGGCACTGAACAGTATCTTTTATAGCAGGTGTTCATAACACTTCATTTGGGGTTTTCATGAAATATGTGACCCGCCTCAAGGGACAGTTGGTGGGTCTGGAGCCACTACCCTTCAGAAGAAATCATTCACCATAGATGTCTCAAAAGGAACTGGACTGTTTTTTCCCTTGAGGAAGAAGAAGACATTTTGCTTCATCAGTTTTGATGGGGAAGAGAATGGAAGGTTCACCATCACAATTGATGAAGCTTCTTGGATGAGAAGCAAAATGTTTTCTTCTTCCTCAAGGAAAAAAAAAAGAGTTCAGTTTTTTTAGACATTCACCATACAATTTTACAAACGTGATTGTGAGGATTCAGAATTGTCACCATTTAATTATCAGAAGGCATTTTTTATCTCCAAGACTAGGGATTGACTGTACTGGAACGACTCCAATTTAATTGTTTTGTACTTGCAATGATTGTTGACAGGCATTTTATGAACATGTCCATGAGGAACGGCAGTGTCTGAATGAATGATAAGAAATGAAAAAAAGTGATTAATACTAGTCTAAAAACATAGCCTTATATGATGTGGAGAACAATATGGCACTTTCACATCATATGAAGAGAGTGTGGCCAGCTGGGTTAATGGATGCTTTATGTTCATAGTTTTCATTCACTGAAGCTACTGCTGGTTTATATGGCTTTAAAAGTAAGAAGACAGTTTTATAAAGAATGGATATAGAACATTTCTGTTAACCAAGGCATTTTAAACAGTCTAGTTTAGAAACAAAATAGTACCAAATATTGTATATTCATAATCTATATCAAACTGCCAAGAATTGCTGGGAGTTGTGTGGTATATTGCTATGTATACAACAATGTGAAATCATAAATGCCACTTCCTCAGTTCATTGGCTTCTATTTTGTTTCAATCTAGTGAGATTTATTTATTTATTGGCTTAGCCTGTGCATGTATCTTATATTCTTCTTTCTTGTTTCCATAATTAATATGCATATATTTAGTAAGGGACGCTGACCTTCCAGACCAAAGATTTACATGGGATGTAGAAATAATGCTAATCTGGTTAAAACCTATCACCCTGCCATGGACTCAGTCAGAATATGGAAAAAGGTACTGGTATCTGTCAGAAACAAACCTTGATATCTATACTCTCACTTTTTTTCTGGTTTAGCTGTACTTTCTCTTCACCAACCTCAAAATGGAAAGTGAGCGTCTTCCACAGAAGAAGTGAGGACAATGGGTACATATTGATTGGCTTAGGTATTCAGATTTATGGAATGCAGACTTCTAAAGAATTATAAATAAGTTACAGATGCACTGATTTAGTTTCTCACTCCTTTTTCTTTGTTCTGTATATGACCCATTTCTTTTGTATCTACATGACTGTTCATATTATGGTGCTGGGCCTATTTTCTAATAACAGCAGAGAAACTTTTTCAGAAGGCAGTAGGGCTCCCAGTGCCCCACCTACACAATCTTCACATTTGGACAGCCTTGTTCCTATATTGATTGGTGCAAATTTAAGAAGGAGCTATCAAAAGCCAAATATATTGATTAAAATGTTGGCCTAAAAGAAGGAGGATCCAGGATCAAATCTGTCCTCAACCATGAAAATTCACTAGGTGACTTTGGGTCAGTCACTCGTTCTCATGGGATTATTTGATAAAATGGGAAGAGGGAGCACTGCATACCACCATGAATTCCTGCATAAAAGAGGGGATATAAATGTAATAAATTTTATAAATAAATTTAGGTGGTTTCCTTAGAGATCATGATAGCAGAGCTTTAAAAGTAAAAAATGGAACATTTCCTGGTAAATTTCAGTAAAACAATGTATTGGAGGCAAACAACTGGCCAATGGTATTGATAGCCTGGAATAATATACATTCACATATAAACATATATAATGAACAAAAAGCAAAATGAAAGCAAGATAAACAGAATAGTAACAAGCAGGGAGAAAAAAATACAGCACAAGCAGTAGCAACTTTCTTGCATGCTTGATTTACTTGTTTCTATGTACCTCTCAGAGGCATCTTGTAGCCATGGTTTGAAATAGTTTGCAACCAACATAAAAATGTGGTCAAACGTATTGGTACCTGCCTACTTTTCTCCAAATAAACTCAACATGTAGTGAAATAAGTTAGGGTTATTTTGTATTCTATAGACCATCAAGCAAACACTTTGCTTTTGATGTATGACTTACCATATTCTGGTATCTGCCTAGCCAATCTGATTTGGGAGGATTGGCAGGGTCAGAATTCCTTCAGTTAAACAATGCCAAAAGACTTTGGAAGTGCACTTTCTCTGTGGAATGAAGTTCATCCCAGGGGTGGGTTCTAAAGTTTTTTACTACCGGTTCTGTGGGTGTGGCTTATTTTGTGGGCATGGCTTGATGGTCATGTGACAATTATTTAGGATTTAGCAGAGGTACTGGTCTACCGGCTTTTAACTGCTTGCAGAGCTATACCGATCTACCCATTTATTTTTGCAGGCACTGATCTACTCATGTATTTTTGCAGGCACCGGTCTACTCATTTGTTTTCTTTTACCACTGATCAGCTGTAGGGCGGCCCTTTGAAGCCCCGCCACAAGAGTTTAAACAGTTTTTTCCCCTCTAGCCATCAGCTGGGACTCAGGAGGCAGCAATAGATTGGGGGTGGGGCCAAATAAAAGGTAAGAATAATGGGGGGGTGGGGGGCGCGGGGGGGCAGAACCGGTTCAGTGACGTCATATCATCACCACTACCGGCTCGGGAGAACCGGGCCAAACCGGGAGGAACCCACTACTGGTTCATCCCGGTATTTGAATGACCCTCAGTCTATAGGTGTTTCAAAAGTCTTTGAAGGTCTGGCTTTTCACCCAGGCCTTTGGTGAATATGATTAAAGACCACTTTAATTCTTTTTCTTTGTTCCCCTCTGGGGAAAAAAACCCACAAACATTGTCTTTTCTACTAATCTTGTTTCTTTTGTTTTCGGTTGTGTTGTTTTCTTGCTTTTTTCTTGTTTGTAAATATTTTTAATAATTTGTAAACTGCCCTGAATCTCTGGGAATTGGGTAATTTATACATTTAATGATTTATTATTATTTGAATTATATCAATCAAATAAATAACAAGGATGACGATAGGCTTCATTCATACCACTTCAATAAAAATTGGGCAAGATGCTATAACTTGCAAACATAGAAATGACCCTGTTCGTTCATATATGCCCTTCCCTAATGATAACCTGTTTTTCATATGTTGCTTTCATTTTCTCTTACAAGGATATATTGTACCTTTGCCTCACTAGAAATAAATGGACATGATAAGCCAAAAGTTGAAGAAGAAGAAAATGATAAGAAGGTTCAAGTGAGATGCACTGTTAATTTGGCAATCTCTAAAATTATGCAATTAAGTTAGGATGACTGAGATGGGATGATGAGAATCCTCATTTGGAAAGATAAAATCTGGAATGTAGTGTTACGCATCCTTATGTACATTGATGAGCCACTTATATACACCATCAAAAACCAACATCTGTAACAGTGCCAGTTTTGCTGAGAAATGCTGAAATCAATTGTTATGGGAAGTAAATATGTGTAGGCATTTGGAGTATAAAGCCCCCAGTGAAGTGTCTATATTTGGAGGAGCAAGAAGGAGAACCCTAATCATCATTATATTGTTCTATCTCAATGAAATATAGGGAAGGCTTGTGATCTGCTTTCTAAGAATAACATATCGCCTGCAGCCTACTGAAATGCCTACACCTATAGTAATCAGGATGGTACAGGTAGAAACCAAGTCCTATCAGTCCTATAATTATATCAGATATAAAGTAACTTCACTAGATCTACAACAATTCAAAGAGAGCACTGGGGATATTCTCTTTACTGTTCTGAACAGAGAAAAATCGGACACGTTATAATTGTAGCTCTTCCAAAGACACTTCTGTGATTTTTCTGCCCTGATATGGGGGCAATATATATCCTTGTCTCACTCTCTTTCTATTCTGATTGAATCTGTTTCTCTAAATTCATTTCTTGCAACAGTCTGATTTCACTTCAAAGGTTTCGCAGAAAAATAATCAAGCATTCTGACATATCCATGAGTCTTAATACATTCCATCGTCTGGCAAGATCTGCATAATCAAAGATTGCTGTACTATAGTCAATAAATGATGGATCTCTTTTTGATACTCACTTGGTCTTTTCACTATTCATTTTCTGTTAGCTAACTGGTCTTGTATTCCTTTCCCTATTCTGAAATTGCCTGCTCGCTTGACATTTCTCATTTCATTTCTCTTAGTTTCTCTTGTAAGAGGTTAAGCAAAATGTTAAGCAAACTGAACTGATTAGGTATGCCAAAGTGGTTACTGAATGCTTATGTACCTGAAATCAAATCAAATCAGAATAACTTCAATTGCAGTTGAACTTGAACAGCTAAAATATCTTTTTGTCCCCTCTTTCAGAGGACTGAAATGAATGTTCACTGATGTACTTCAGCATCCATTCATTATTTGCATTTTCTCAACACATGAGATGGTCTAGAACTCAGCACAATGTCAGGAATATCATTTGATGCTAAAAGCTAGGAACGTAGTCCAACTCAAATCTTTTGTGATTAGAGATTAAAGACACCCCTTGCATATGGAAGTTTTATGAAACTGGAAATACATTATTACCCAAGAATCTTATCTATTTCAGAGAGTAATTCCATGCACTTTATCTGACATGAAGTCTTGTATATAAAACAAGGTCAGAAAAAAATATCAGTGATTCGGCAAAACTTTTAATATCAGAATAGGTAAGGAGCTTTTAAAATCAATTTATCTTCATTCAAAATGATTAATTCTTTAATAAATGATGTTGCTAGTGGTGCTATTGAAGAACGCTATGAATGCATAAATACAGATTTTGTTTGCCATTCAGTTCCGTGAATTTGTTTCTACAATTAACCTCCTGAGGCATTCCTTATCTGAAATAGATGAAATCTGCATGAAGAGTCTTTAGCCTAGGCAGGTGGCTCAAGAACTTTCTCGTTGAAGGAATTATTTATTAATGCTATTGGACGTATGTATAGTTAATTACTTTAACATGCATTTTTTTTAAAAAAAAGATAATTTGCTATTAGGAAGCTACTTAATCAAGACCATCATGATTAACTCAAAGGAGTTTGCTCTTGTACTTCAGTTTGTTCATTTCTAGCCTGCTTACAATAAAATTGATATGGCCTGAGAGAAACATTAGTGAGAACAAGAACTTCTCATAGAATCACCCTTGCTGGTAAGGAAAATGAGGCCTTGTATAATCTATAACTAAGGGGAAAGCAGGTGAGGATCTACAGGTGCAAGAAAACCTAACTCCCTCAGATGAAAGAGGTGCAAAATAAAAATCAGAGGTGCAAAATCAAGAGGAAGTCACTGGCAAAATTCCATTACTACTCAGAAAACTATAAGGACCTGGCTGAAACATTTAAACGCATTTCAGTGACAGATAATAAAACCCCCATACCAAAAAGTAAAGTTGTTGAATAGAATTATGACATGGCTAGATGGTCATGCAAACATGGAGAAGTGCAGTTCAGTTTCCCAGACGCTTCCAGGCATAGACTATGGAGTTACAAAGCCCCACTGTCTCACAGGAACAGATCATGAAATATTGGTGTCAAATATATAGGTTAAACTTAGAAAATTAAAGAGGTTAATGTGCCAGCTAAATCCGATCAGAAAGAAATAAAGTCAGAATATAAAATCAAGAGAATGAACAGATTCAGTACATTTACTGTATGTGAAAGAGAACCTTAGGAGCTATAAGAAAGGAAAGAGACATCATGAAAACTGAAGCAAAATAAATAAATAAAAATTAAAGTAGCTGTCATAACAAATACACCCTAATAAAAGATTAAAATCTTGAGGTACCTGAAGGACATACGATAAGTGAACACAGTCTTCCAATGTCAAGTGAGGAAAGAACAAAGGAAAATATAAAGAATGTCAACGAATAGAGTTCCTAAGAAGGTAAGTGGGGGGGGAGGGGGGAAATCACACAAATATTCAAGAATAATCACATAAGAGATGTAAAAAAGACAATGAGGTTTTTTTTAAAATGGAAAGTCTACCAAATCACTTTACAAAAGGGGATTGCAGAATAACAAACAGTTGCAAAGAGATATGTTCAGAAACCCACACTTCTAGAAATAGTCTGACATACAATAGACCAAGACTGCAAATTGTTAGTTAAAGTGCTAATAGCTCTATATCTATTATACCAAAAGACTGACTTAGAGAGTGGAAAAGATACAGCTATACTGAAGAAGTGAGTTGCTACATATAAATTATTGAACCATTGTACTAATTCTTCATGCACATAGACAGACACAGACACACACACTCCATATACTGTATTCTTCTGACACTTGTTTCACAGCAGCCTGCAGCATGTTAGTAATTAACCAAATATGCAAAAACAAAGAAACCCAGTGTTAGTGTTTACAAATATGTCCTTTATTTGTACAGTTTAATTTCAATTTTTAAATTAGAGCTATATGTAGAACTAAGCTGCTGTCACAAGGAGGAAGTAACTCTACTTCAGCTTTATATTTTCTAGGCCCAAATCTTGGCTATTGTAATGGTAAGAGTACAGAAGCCTATCCAAACTGTCAAAAATAATTTCTCAGAGACATTGCTTTTCTTTTTTATATTCTTTCAGATTGTGATATTGGTTCTTGCAGAGCCATTTATCAGATTAGTTATTTGTTGTTTGGATGAAGTATTACTGCAAATTAACAATGTGATTTTTCCTCCTTTACAGTTGTGTTCTAGCTCAAATTCAACAAATACTTTCTGACAATGGATTTGTTTCTGTTCTGGCTGAGAAACAAAACCAAAATGTTTATTCTGCTTTTCCCCCCCCTGTTCAGTTGTTTGACCTTTTGGTTGTAGGGAGACAGAGTTGATTGTTAGATGTTTGTCAAGTTTTTTTAAAACTAAAATTCCCACTAATTTAGATTCTGCATTCTTTTCAAGAAAATTTAATGCTTTCTAATAGTGCTTTTTCAGCTTCAACAATTGACGAATGAGAAGAGTGAAAGAGAAGCTGGAATCAAAACCAGAATTTTCTTTTCTTTTTATTGTATCTGTGTATTTTTCTCCTGCTTGCAGTCATCACTAAATAATTCACTCGTCAGATGTATGACATTTTGCTTGATCCAGGTATACAGGTATTGATATAGGTATTAATGGGAAAAATAACACCCAAAAGTTTTTGCCTAAAGCTATAGATATGTGTATAAATATATATAGTACACAGGTAAGAAGCAAGATTGACATTTTGCAGAAAACTAATATACAGTTGCAATTGGAAAGCTACAAATTTATCAGCAGTTCCTGTTTTCTTCCTACAACTTCCAGTAAATAATGGAGATTTGAAGATTGCTAGCTGGGAAATCATCTTCAAACGTGGAAAAATAACAATTGAAATAAATTTAATCAAGGTAGATAATGATTGGTGACTCTTTATTGGTGACTTTTTTTAAGAGTACAGACAATGTTCTCTACTTATGAATAGGTTATGTTCCAAGAGGCTGTTTGTAAATCCATTTTATTCACAATTCCAAACAAGCATATATGTATGCAACTCTTCTGAGTTTCAGGACCTTGTAGGTTGGATTTGTGGACAGGTTTGTTCATATTGGTGAATGTTCGTAGCTTGAAAATTTGTAAGTAATGTCTGAAGCAGTTCTTGATTGACAGGATTTGACTTCAAGGATTCTTGGTCTCCTTCATTTTTTTCAGTTTGACTGAGTAGTTCAAAACATTCCCACCAGGCCATGATCAGAGGGCTAGGAAAATGTATGAAGAAAAGCTGTTCCTTCTGTTTAACAGAAGAAACAGAAGCATTTTGAGGCAATTGTGAAGCATCTGAAAGGAAACATTCCCCTCTTATCAAATGTTCCAACTGATTCTTTGTGGCTTTTTTTCGTTCTGTCTGCTTCTGTCTCTTATGAATGATTCAGTACTGTTCCCCATTAGTCCATTTTGGTTTATTGTTTGAAGGCTGAACTGGCAGCATCTTTATTTGTTCATTGCTCTGACTTTTGAGGCAAGGTTTTAGTGATGTCAGTTTCTCACTTTCCAATGTCTACCTCACTTACTTAGTTTATATATTTGATTTATATGGCTCCTGTCTCACAGTAGGGACTCTGGACAGCATATAAGGATTAAAACAACAACCTTGCAATTTGTTAACATGGAACAGGTAGTCCTCAACTTACGATCACAATTGAGCCCAAAATTTATATTGTTAAGTGAGAAATTTGTTAAATGAGTTTTGCCCCATTTTATGACTTTTCTTGCCACATTTGTTAAGTGAATCACTGCGGTTGTTAAATTAGTAATACCGTTGTTAAATGAATTTGGTTTCCCCATTGACTTTGCTTGTCAGAAGGTTGCAAAAGATAATCACATGACTCCGGGATACTGCAACCATCATAAATGTGAGTTAGTTGTCAAGCATCTGAATGTAAATTACATGTGCATGGGGATGCTGCAATGGTCATAGGTGTGAAAAATGGTCATAAATCACTTTTTTCAGTGCTGTTGTATCTTCAAACGGTCACTAAGCAAGCTGTTGTAAGTCAAGGGCTTCATGTATAACATTGAAGTTTAGTCTAAAAGCTGGCATTGGAATACCAAGGTATGTGTGTGACTAAGAAAAAACGACATGGGTCTCCCTGTCCAATATGCTAGTTGCAGCCCTAATGTGCTAGTATATTGGTGGCCCCAGCTCCAATCAGTGATTCTCAACTTGTATATTGCATTCATGTCTGGCTTCTCAATTAGTGTTGTGAGACTGTGTTGACCATGTACACCTACACTCACACAGCGGGAAATGTATACTTTATCTCATCAAACTTTGAGATTCAAGATCAAAATCCATTAGTTTTGAAGAATAGGACTCAAAAAGCAGCATTCAGATTGCTAGTGGAAGCTCATAAACAAGGCATGAGCAGCTGGTACGAGCAACAATATATAACCTCCTTGAAAAGTCCTATCCCCCACAAACATATCTGGTTTTCCTTTAATGCTCAAAGTAATGGTATATCTTGTGGTAGTAAATTCTATAGTTTAATGATTCCAGAGGTTAGCAATATTTATTTATTTATTTTTATTTATTTATTTTTCATATTTGTATACCGCCCTACTCCCGAAGGACTCAGGGCGGTGAACAGCCATAATAAATACAAATACATATAGAAGTTAAAAACTATTAAGAAACCGATTAAGTAATTTAGGCTCAAAGATTAAAAAACATCCAAATTTATCTAAAGAGGTTTAAAACCCAATTTAAAAGACAGTTTAAAAGCCAATTAAAAAGGGAGAGTTAGGCCAGACCAGCTTGTTGGAATAGAAATGTTTTCAGGGCTCGGCGGAAAATGCGTAAGTCTTGGATGTTTCGTAACTCCGGGGGAAGCCCGTTCCAGATGGTAGGTGCCCCCACAGAAAAGGCTCTCCCCCTGGGGGCCGTCAGTCGACATTGTTTGGCCGACGGCACCCTGAGGAGTCCCTCTCTATGGGAGCGAACTGGTCGGTGAGAGGCTATTGGTGGCAGGAGGCGGTCTCATAAGTATCCTGGTCCTGAGCCATGGAGCGCTCTAAAGATAGTAACCAAAACCTTGAAGCGCACCCGGAAGACCACTGGGAGCCAGTGCAGCTCGCGCAGGAGGGGGGTTACATAGAGCGCCACATTGCTCGCATTACCACCCGCGCGGCCGCATTCTGGACCAGTTGGAGCCTTCGGGTGCTTCTCAAGGGGAGCCCCATGTAGAGAGCATTACAATAATCCAGGCGTGAGGTGACAAGGGCATGAGTGACTGTGCGTAACGAGTCCCAATCCAGAAAGGGATGCAACTAGCGAATCAGGCGAACCTGATAAAAAGTCCTCCTGGCTACGGCCGTCATATGCTCTTCAAAAGACAGCCGTGAGTCCAGGAGGATGCCCAAGTTGCGAACCCCATCTGTGGGGGCCAACGACTCGCCCCCAATAGTCAGAGATGGCGCCAACTGACTATATCGGGATGACGGAAACCACAGCCACTCGGTCTTGGATGGGTTGAGTCTGAGTTTGTTCCTCCCCATCCAGATCCGTACGGCCTCCAGGCACCGGGACATCACCTCGAGGGCATCATTGGGGTGGTCTGGGGTGGAGATGTACAGCTGGGTGTCATCAGCGTACTGATGGTACTTCACCCCAAAACCACGGATGATCTCACCCAGCGGCTTCACATAAATGTTGAATAGAAGGGGCGAGAGGACCGATCCTTGTGGCACCCCACATATAAGGGGCCTCGGGGTCGACCTCTGCCCCCCTGTCAACACAGACTGCGACCGGTCAGAGAGAAAGGAGGAGAACCACTGTAGAACAGTGCCCCCCACCCCCAACCCTTCCAACCGGTGCAGCATGATATCATGATCGATGGTAACAAAAGCCGCTGAGAGGTCTAATAGGACAAGGACTGAGGAGCAACCCCTGTCTTGAGCCCTCCAGAGATCATCAACCAATGCGACCAATGCTGTCTCTGTGCTGTACCCGGGCCTGAATCCCGACTGGAACGGATCTAGATAATTTGATTCATCCAGGTACTGAGGCAGTTGTTGTTGGCATTTGACCCCAAGGCTACATTTTGTTCCAGATTATATAACATGACCAAACATCCTATGCCAAACATTATCTGTTTAGACCTTCATCAAAGCCTACATTGGGTTTTAGAGTTGTTGGATTTTTTTTTTTTTGGCTCAACCTGATTTGTATTAGGAAAAGTAGTACTTGGTATGATCCTAAAAGTGTCAGTTCACCTCAGCATGATGAATTCGGATGCACTGAATAACCAGCCAGTGTGACATTTGAAAATAAGAAGAAAACAAGACAAAATGAGTGCCTTGTAACACCTTGACATAATTGGGACACAGAACACATTAAAATATGTTTAGTTCATTTGATGGAGACTGTTTTCAGAGTCCCCTGATTAAAGGATGGATGGATGGATGGATGGATGGATGGATGGATGGATGGATGGACAAACAAACACAAATAAACAAAAAAATGTGCAATGAGCTCAATAATCAACCCCAATGAGTGTAATTTCTATTAGTTAGGGATGTCTTTCCAGGGCTGTTTGCAGACACTCCATTTTTCAGTTTTTCGGTTGAATAGTTTAGTGGTGGCAGCACATGGAAAAAGCTTATCTGTGCCCAAAAACAGTTTGCTTCTTTATTTACAAGCAGTATTTTTTTTCTTTATTTAGATAGACATACCATTGATGGTTCAGTTTATGAGATCATTCACTGCCTAATTACTGTCCAAAAACTTTATTGAGATAGTTTACAAATATTGTAAATGAATAAATAAGTATTTAGGGAATTAATAGAACAATCTAAAATAAAATACTATCATCCTAAGTAAATAAAATTACTATCAATAAAAGATAAGTACAGTGAATTTCAAGATAACAAAAGTTATTAGAATTATGATGGAAAGAATATGATCTTTATCTGAGTACCAGGCAAATTATTGCAGGCTTGTTTGGAATGATGATTTACAACCAAAGTATCATGACTGAAAATACCTGTCCCTATTATTTATTACAGTGTCACTTGAATGAGGCATCTAAGAAGAAGGCTACTTAGTCAAATACTTCAATCCTGATTTATTTAATTTCCTCTACAGATTATAACACTAATTCCATTACTCTTTTTTCCTTATGCAGCAAACTCTGAAGGTAGAACATATAGAACAAGGTTTGCGCAACACTAGTATATAACTTCTCCCTCCCTGGAAGTTTCTAATAAGGGCCAGAGGCAGTAAAGAGAAAGAGATTCTGTGGTATGAAGCACTAAACACTATACGCCATAAATCAGGAAGTTAGTTTAGCTGAAGGGTAGACTTGTGCTTCCAGGCTCTTGAGTTACTCATAGTGAGTAGGTGTGTAAATCTGACAAACATATCTGTGAATAATGTGCAGAGGCTTACAATACTTACTTTTCTGTGAAGTTAAAGCAAATGGACTTTGGAGCCCTTAGAAGTATTAGTTGGATTTCTTGTGCAATGGCTTTATCTGCAGAGGCTACCCCATAGTACCAAATCACGACTTGAGGATTGTGTTACTCCATCACAGTAGGGCCTTTTTCAGATGTACAACAGAAAGTCAAAAGCAATGATTAGAATGTTTTTCTGCCTCTAGATCTTTCAGAATTACCTCAGGGGAAAAAGGCCCATTCAACAACTCCTTCAAAACTAAGGAAATAACTGACTTTGATCTCTCTCACAACCCCTCATGATTTTCCAAATCTGTTATTTCTCTCTCCCATTGTCCTTTGCCCTGTTGTAAGCTGGAGAAAATCTTGGGAGTCATAATATTTATTTAATAACTGACGAAAGCATAACTATTTGCCACATTTCATATTGTAAGCCAAAGAACAATAAAGCTTGATGACACTCCTAATAGTAATATATCAATAAGATACTGCAACTACAACATACTATAAAGCCTTCTCATGAAACCCAAATTAAATGGTGAATGAATTTCTTTTGAAATACCCAAAGTCCTGCCCATTTTCTCGGCCACTCTTTTATCTTTTCTCATATTTTTGTTGTTTTGTTTATATTTCCTGACTCTCTCCAATCTTAAAAATAGGAGCAAATAGTTGTTATTTCTTTGGTTGTGCTCAAAGATTGCAAAGGTCAAAGTGCCTCTTTCCCCCCTGGGTTTGGTATATGATAAGGCTTCTGAAACTCAGAAAACAATAGTTTGTTATCTCAGCTCACAAGGTTTTTTTAGACATTCAGAAATGGTGTGAGAGATTCTGGACGTTTGTCTCTCACCTAGTATGAATCAAGAAGCAAGAGATTCTTCAACCAATCATTCTGCATGTGTTAGATAATCAGGGAAGTGTGCAGAATGATCTCAAATATTAGTTTACCACAAAATCTATAGACCTCTGCCGTTAAATTAAAAGGCAAATAATACTTGAACAGAGAATTTTTTTCTTTCAAACTAATGGATGTTTGTCTGTTTCCTAGTCCACTTTTTATCAAAATTGCAGTATTAAAATAGAAGCAGAAGGAAAGTAGAAACCAATCAGTATCAAAATGGGAAATTTGACATTTTGATGATTGTCCAAAATTTGTCATAAGGTATAAAAATATAATTACTACCCATGAATCAAAGAAATCCTACTCTGTATTTTAATTGCTGTATATATCACCTGTGAATTATTTGCTCCTCTGTTCTCCATTTTCCATACTTTTGCATAACTAGAAATGACGGTTGTTACTTTTGAACCTTTCTTCTCCATATAGAAGATAACACTGATTACTTTTCAAAGGTGTGGTCTCTTAACCTACTGTTTAAGCTTTTCTGTGGCCATTGATATTTGAAAAATTGCCATTTTCTTCTGTTCTTAATGACATTAGTGAGATTAACAAGGCTTTCATGGCTATGTTATACATAGTCAGTTAATTGGAGACCAGAAATGGGAAATCATGAAGATAGGGCTAAGTAAAACAAGTAAAACATTCAATATATGGCCTTGAAACACTTGAAAATGTCCATGGGATTTTCAGTTTCATTTGCCAAAGATAATTCAACATCTTTCTCTCAGATAGTATGTCTCTTTGGAGTAGTTTCATTCTACCAATTTTCAGAAGAGCATTATTTTCTTACTGGAGAAATATATTGCTGTTCTTCCAATGCCTCGTTTCCTACTTCAGCTTTTACTATGTGGATAGTTGAGTAGAAACAGGTATTTTCTTATGTGGTTGAACCAAATATGAGTTGTAAATAAGAGATGATGTTATGACTTGGGTGAATTCCATTTGAAGTTTTGGGCAGGATATGTTATTGATTGATTGATTGATTGATTGATGGAAATTGGATGTTAGGAGAATATAGCTCTGCTATCTATTTAAAATCTCAAATTCTCCTTCTCCACTCTGGTAGGATTAGGCATTGTCCACAGCATTTTGCAATGGTTCTGGCCTCTCTTCTTAAGCTGTATTCAGAAGATGATATTAGGGGAATTGCTGATTGGCAACTAGTCAGATAGTTTATCACACTGTTCAAATCTGCTTGAAACATCCACATGGGGGAGGTATTAAGGAGTTTTGGAATGGAATTTTATCAATATGCTGATAAATCTCCATGTTTGTTGCTCTTTACTATCCAGTTCTAAGGAATTAGTTGGTACTTTTGAACATTATACAAGTTTAACAATAAGCTATATGAAATAGAACAAGCTGCAGTTATATTCAGACAAGACCGAAGGTCTGATTCATGGATTAAGTTTAGGTTGTTTTGAAGAAGATTGCATTCCTGATGTCAGGAACTCCCAACTGATTAATGTAAGAGAAGTTGCTTCTTGATATGCTGAAAATAATGGTGATGGTAAGGAGTGGTTTTCTGCGATAATGGCTAGAATGTTGATGTGGCCCTTTCTGAGACAATTGGGATTGGGAGTAGTTAATCCACAGGTGTCAAATTTGCCGCTTCACGCTGTCGTCACGTGACGTTTTGTGATATTTTTTCATTTGTGGAGCTGGGGTGGGCATGGCCTGTGTGTGACACATCTGGCCTGCGGGCTGCCAGTTTGACACCACTGAGTTAGTCATATCTTGATTGTATCCTGTCTTGATTATTGCAACGTGCTCTAGGAGACTTTTCTTACAAAAAATCTGGAATTTAAAATTGATGCAAATTGCAGAACTAATTAATTAATTACTAATTAATATATTTCATGATGTCTTTACTGAAACCTGCAGTGGATGCCAATTGCTTCCTGGACACAATTTTAGATATAGGTGCAAGTCCACGTAGTTTTGGCCTGATTATCTGAGTGATTGCTTTATAATGAACTTATGTAGCATTAAGAGCTGCAGAGAAGGATTATCTGAAGATGCCCCTGATCAGCAAATTGGTTTTTTACTTGTATACATGTCCTCGACAGTAGGCTCTCGGGGGGAGTAAAATCCATCTATTGTACGTGTGATGGCTGATCCCCGGAATCTCTGTTCCACATTACATTCGTATGTCCTCACTACCAAGACATAAGATCAAGATTCATTTCTCCTATTTCCCAGAGATTCCCTGGTTCACCTGATCTGTTCAGCCTTTATTTCCTACTCCAGGACACAGACCCTAATATAACTCCAAAGATGGCAAAAAGTTTTGCTGCAGTCGTGGCTGAAAAAAAATGGGGGAAGAGACGGGTAACCCCTACGGTTAGAAAGAGGATCACTAGTATTGACAGTACAGATTGTATCTGAGGCAGTAGATGGTGTACTGTCACATGATCTATACTCCCCTTCTATGTGTATTTTAATTTGGTCTTTGACCGCAATAAAAAGCTTACTTACTTACTTACTCACTTGTATAAGATTTTCTCCTGTGTTGCTAACACAGCCGCCCTGAGTCTTCGGAGAAAGGTGGCATATAAATTGAACTAATAAACATAAATTGAACTAATAAACAGCCTGTGGAATATACTTCTACAGGAGTTGATTTTGGCTCTTACTCTGTCAGTAGTTAGAAAATCTGTAGCAACTTATTTCATAGATTTTTATAGATAACCAATTTTGAACTGAATGTTAATTTATGCTTCAACTTAGATAAATTTTAACCACCTGAAGTATTCACTTTAGTAGCAAAGTGTCTAAAATCGAATAACAATTAAGGATTGACCAATCAGTCAATAAATTGAAGCAGCATCTTTTATTTTGTAAATCAGTTAGTGTCTTGTTGCAGAGATGATTTTATTTGTAAAATACTCATTCAGCATTTATGATGCCGGTTGTGTATATCTTTTATTAAAACAATAGCTTTGGGTTTTTTCATTTACCACATGGTATGTTTCTCCTTCACTGCTATTTTTATGCTTATTGCTGCAGGAACTATTCCATAAATGTCACAGAAGGCATATTATTGCAGTTGGGTGGTACCAGTACTGATTTGACAGATTTGCCTTTAATTTTGGCCCAGGCCTTTTGGATAACCATTTTCTCTGGAAAGAAACTTCACTTAGTGTTGCATATGTGCCAATGCAGAGAGAGCAACTGGTAAAACGGCACACTTTTTTCTGCCTGCAACTCTTCAACTATCTATCTGCATATGTGTGTGTGTATATATAGAGAGAGATACCTTCCTTTGTGGCGCAGATATTCCAGCTCAGGCTTTCCTGATTTAGATTCTGTTCTTTAGCCAAGCTGCTTGAAGTGCTAGTTGATAGGTCTTGTGATTTGGTCTCTGGCTGACTGGAGTATGCACAGGATAAGGTTTGCTCTGTGTTTTCCATAGGGATGCAGAAGATCTCTTGGTTACTTGACTGTTTAGCTATGTGATATTCCTGTTGTTGCCTTTTAAAGGCATTGGTCTGTTAGTAAAGGAAAATATATTCAGAGTTTTTATTTGCATGGCCTATTGGCCTCTGTGAAGCATTCTCTCTACACACAAACACACTATCCTCTTTTTCTGTTTATGGCCTGATTATACCCGTAAGAAAGGAATTGCTGCAGCACATTTATCAGCATCATCATGTACCAGTGCTACTGAAGTACGTAGCGTGTATGTATGTGTGTGTATAAGAGAGAGAGAGAGAGAATAGACTGAAATCACTGAGTTTATTATCCTATGATTGTGTTTGAGCTGAGGTCTCAATAAGAGAGTCATTCTATTCAGTGACTTGTTAACTTTTGTCCTTTTTCCGAATGGATTCATATAAATAATCTAAAATTTCTCAGTTTGCCGAGAAATTTTTATTTTGTTAAAGATTTTAAAAAATAGTTATGACAGCAATAGCCATAACACTTAGACTTATATACCACTTCAAAGTGCTTTACAGCCCTCTCTTAGTGGTTTACAGAATCAGCATATTTCCCCCAACAATCTGGGTCCTCATTTTACCGACCTTGGAAGGATGGAAGGCTGAGTCAACCTTGAGCCAGTGAGAATCAAACTGCAGTTATCTTTTGATGTTACACAAATATTAACTTATCATATGGTCTAGATTAATAATAAGCTGTATAATATAAATAATGTAAAATAATAGCAATAAATGCCTGAAGGTGAAATTCAATTTTTTTTAAAAAATGAGATTGGATAAGTCATCTTTTTTTCTCTTGAAAAAAAGGCCAATTCAAAACAAAGCAGAAAACATATATCATAGCAATTCACTATTGCATTTTACTTTAATTTTGGCCATTCAATGTTGTACTGCAGTTCTTTTGGCTATTACAGTGCACAATAAATTATTTTTACTTCTTGATAAATTCCAATGTCTGGATATACAATTAAGTAGAACATACACATTTCTGACAAGTGATCAGTATAACGCCACTATCCTAACCCTTTATCACAATTTTGTGACAAAAATATAGTAATAGTAGAATAACATTATATGAATTGATGTTCCAGCTCTTAAATTTCATTTCTAGTAACTTGAAGTGATACTGCAAGATACTAATATTCACAAACAAAATGTTCTATTTGCTGCATTTTAAGATAAAAAGACTAGTTTAATAGTTTTTTTAAAATAAAATGCCTCTGGTTTATGTAATAGGATATTTAAGCTTGTTATTCCAAAGGTCACATATATAACTAATATCAATTTCATCTATTTTAACTTCTTAGCCTCAGTTAATTCTCCCAAGACTTTTAACAAATATAGAATTTCAGAGGCAGCAATGGTATCAGGATCAAAGAGACCAAATAACTAATACTTAAAATTCAATTAACAGTCTCAGAAGCACTCTTCCTGAGCTTTGAGATCTACTAAAGGTTCAAAAAAAGCTTTCAGCAGTTCAGAAGTGTTCAGGGTAATGTTATGAAACCCAATTTACTCCCCACCAAAATTTACTAGTTATTTATAAATTGGGGCTATTAAAAATATTCATAAGTAAAGGTGTCTGTTCTGTGAAATGTTAATACTGTAGCTATATTGTTTAGTGATTATAGAAATTTCTGACAGAACTGGCAGGCATTGAGTTTTGAGAAGGCTGATCTAGAATATTTGCCATAAAAACACATCATGCAGAATTTAATTTATGCCATGGCTGAACTCCAGCATCCATTGTCAAGAGCAGGGATCAAATCAGAAATATGTCAAATAAATATAGATGAAAGTGTTCCTGAGTTAGAACAGAGGGCATTTCCCCCACCACTTAATAAATACATAGAACTTCTCATACATTGCCTCATACTGAGGGAAAAGCCTACTAACTCAGATGGATATGCCCCTGGCTTTTTTAAATTACCTTAGAAATTAAGTCATATGATCATAATCTCTTCGATCCTGTTTTCTTTTCCATATGTACCACCTTAGCAGATGTAAAATGCTGAGGACATACCTTCGTTCTCAATAGACTGAGTAGAGAGGCTAAGCAAGCCTTACGCAATCAGAATCCATCATGCATATAGTGCATTAAATAGGACAATAAGCTTTTTATGAAGTCTATTTCCACACTTGAATCTGGGATTTAATGCATGGTTGCTTAGAGAGACTGAGGATTTCAGAGGTCAGCAGGGCTAATTGCAAGGCTGAGAGCTGCTCAGGACAAGTGGGGCCAGAGGTTACCACATATGCTAAGGGAAGTAAGCCAATCAACTGATGAACCAGTTGGAATCTCTCCTGCAGGGATCAGACTATAAGCTTTTAACTGTTTGAACTTAACAGTGAACAGTGACATGTCTGTTGTATCATTCAGAAGGTGATCAGAAGGGTGAAATTATAAAGAAAGCCCCTTCTAGGCTGTATTCAGTGGATTGTGCAGCCTGGAGTGGTGGTATAGTACTACGGCATTTTCTACAGCCATAGATTGTGGAGAAAATACCATGTAGTGTGATTTTTGCTTAAAGGCAAGTGTGTCTGAATATCAGATTGTTAACAAATTTAAGTGGATGGCCATAGTTTAATGTGGAGGCACGTATGTGAATCTGAGACCAACTTTAGAGCCATACATTTGGAGATTCTGAAATATCAAGTATACGTAACATATCAATTTTATATCTAGTGAATTATTGATTTAACAGACCATCCATGTATGGCTTATCTCATAAGCATTTCTTGTTTAAAAATACAGGTTCTGGTATACTTTATTTGATGTCATCTAGATTTGATTTCTTTTTGAAGAAATCTTTTCCCAAGGACAAATATGTTGGGCTACCTATTATGGATAGTCATATTCTGAAAACTCAGCAGGAATTCTGATTTAGGATTACCTTGTTCAAAGTTGTGGCCAGGGAGGCCTGCGTTAGGGAATAGAATTGTCATATTGTCAGTTATTGTACAGTTCCAAGAATCATGTTTACTGTAAATATATAATTTATATGCTATATAAATATGTAGCATTCCTTCCTTAAACCTGTTTCTATGCTAAGACCAAACACACTAAAGAGCAACTCTTGAACATCACTAGTTCCATGATTTGCTTTGTGATGAAAGAAACACCACTGAAGCTATTTTCTCGAGGGCAGAGTAAATATATATGGTTTATCAGGAAAATGATTGACTTTTAAAAACATATGGGGGCACAATGGCTCAGTGGTTAAAAACTCTGAGTTTGTCAGCTGACAAGATGACAGCTTGGATGTGAGACCCCAACGCTGTGTGATGGGGCAAGCTCCTGCTTTACAAACCTATCAGTTTGAAAGCATGCAGATGTGAGTAGATAAATAGGTACACTTTGGTGGGAAGATAACAACGGAAAATTACCATCATATTTGTGAACGGCTGCTATCCAAGGCAGTTGCTAAACGAGGATTACTTGTACATGATTTTCAGTTTCCAAATTTTCTGCAGAGCAATCTTATGAATTTAAAAGAAAATGATTGGACCTAGCACATGCATCCGTCTACTGTATACCTAACCCCATATTCTAACTGTGGTAGTCATGCAAGCTGTCACATAGCTCAAGAGAATATTGAGGTTAGCAGTTCTTCGAAATAAATATAAAAACAGCAAGGATGGTGCCCTGAAAGCCAGATAGTTCTTCAACATTCTTTTCAGTGAATTGTTTTAAAAATTCAGACTAACTCCCAGTAGAGAGACTGATAAAAAGATTGTTCTGTGATCCACTAAGTATAGACTCTTAGGTATATCCCAGTCACTTTTTTCCTCCAATTTCTTCTCTTTCCTTATTTTACTTGACAATCTTCAGCTGTCTTGTGAGAAGTGATGATGTTGTCATAGCAACCAACATGGCTGCAATCTTGTTATGCTGTTCCCATGCAAGACACAACCATAATCTAAAAATAATAATCCCTGCTCATTTCTGTGAAGAAATGATCTAGATTTTGTCACAGGGTACAAAAAGCAGATGTTTAGAAAGAGGTTTTTAAGTGTTCAGTTGAATGCTAGAATTAGTAATTTTGGCAATACTTTAGAATGTCAACTTGAACTCAAAACAAAGTGGCGAAATAATAATAAATATGCATCTGCACTATTACACCTCAGACTTAACAATTGTTGATAAAAAAGATTAAAAAAAATCTGGATAATGGATGTGGCAATACCTGGAGACAACAGAAGAGAAGAGAAGAGAAGAGAAGAGAAAGAACTGAAGAAGTAACAAAATACAAAGACTTGCAAATAGAAATAGAACGACTATGGCAAAAGAAAGCAAAGATAGTGCCAATAGTAATAGATGCCTTTAGTGCAATCCAAAAGATCTGGAACACCACTTGAATACCATCAACATTGACAAAATCACTATCAGTCAATTGCAAAAGGCAACTTTACTTGGAATAATTTATATCCTTATGCCACCAAACAACAACATCTGCTATTCCAGATCCTTTGGAAGAATCCGATAGGTGGAAAAAAATGCAAAATCCAGTCTCAACATCTAACTGACTGTGTGATGAGTCATATTATTATTATTATTATTATTATTATTATTATTATTATTATTATTATTATTAATAAGTCATCTGAAAAAGTCATGGGAACATAAAGCGGAAAAAGTTGTTGAAACTGAGATGGTGAAGATCTTGTGGAACTTTCAAATACAGACAGATTGTCATTTGGAACACAACACGCCAGATATCACGGTTATTGAGGGCTGAAGTGTACAGTTTATTGATATTGCTGTACCAGGAGACGCCAGAGTCGAAGAAAAAGAACTGGAAAAAATCACAAAATATTGCGACCTGGCCATCGAAACTACACGGTTATAGATGAAACATGTAACAGTGTCATCAGGGCACTTGGTACCATGTCCAAGAATTTTACAAAACACATCAAGAAATTGCAGCTTCCACAAACATAGCAGAAATGGTGAAAATCTCGGCGTATTTGAAGGACCACACGCAAGAAAGATACGTATCGGAATGGAGAAGATGGATTGATTATATTCAAAATAAGTATCAGACAAGAAAATATCAAATAGCTTATGAATGAATGTTAGTATTAGAAGTATTTGGTTATCTGTAGTGATGTTAAGGTTTCAGTGGGGGAGGCAGTACTTTGAGGATAAGTAGATTAATCTAGTTTATGTTTGATTAAATGAAATACCTTTTTGCTCTGGGAAGTCGGGGGGGGGGGAGGGTGGGATGAAAGGGGGGAAGGGTGGGGGGAACACGGGGGGGAAATTTTTTTTGTATTTCTTTTTTGTAAAACTTTTCAATAAAAAGAAAAAAAGAAAGAAATTGCAGCTTCCTGCAATAACACCAGCAGAATTGCAAAAAACTGTGCTATTCAGAACATCGTATATTTTAAGATACTTGGTTGATACCTAGGACACTGGCAGCAACCCGTATCAGCTATTAGCACCAGTCAATGATATTTGTGGCACATTTTTAAATGTCCAGTTGACTGAGTTTCATGTTTAATGAATAAAAGAGATAATAATAATAATTTTCTCCTCATAGAAATGAATAGGCATGGCATTCCTTCCACTTGGGATCGCTGACATTAACACCTATACAAGTATCTCAAGAAAACAACTATTCCTTTTTGGACAGTATATATAAATATATAAGGACTTTGCTACTACTACAACCTGGTATTTCATGAAGTCAAAGAAGGAAGTTCATAATTCATATGTTCAACTATATAAAGTGGATTCTGTGATCTTCATATATTGTTTATTTATCCCAAATGTGCTTTTTCAAGAGGCAACTGGACTTCCTTATTTTTCTTTGAAGACGTTTCTTCAGAAACTTCTTGGATGAGAAGTGAAACATTTTCAAAGAAAAACAAGAAAGTCCACTTGCCTCTTGAAAAAGCACCTTTGGGACAACCATCACCTGGATGACTGAGAATCTCCACAGATATTGTTTATTTAGGAATATTTTTGTAGATAGTCAAATTATCTGTATATTTATTTTCAGTTTCCTTTATAATATTTATAATTAATAAATATTATAAAATATTTATATTGTTGTCAGTCTAAAGTAAGCCCATTGGTATCTAGAATTTGCAAAAGAATCATCTTTCTTGCCTCCCATCTCACTCGCCAGACTAAGTTTTCTCTTTGCCAACATTTTTTTCCCTTAAGCGTGGGAAGCAATTGCTTTAAAAGAACTCTTTATCCAAGTGGGAGCAAAACTGTGTTTTTCAAAATAGGTTTTCTGTAAATGATTAATCACATGGTTTTGTTTTATTCTTCATTCTCTCCTAGAAGGTGCCATTTTTTACTGTCCCTGAGAGAATCATAGTGCTAGGAGCATTTTCTAAACTTGTAGGAAGATCAGTGCAGCAGAACTAGGGCTTTTTAAAATATCTCGTTGATGTCCTTATTAGACTAGAACTTCCCATGCGCTAGACTATGATCATGCAAGTCTCTAATTTTGGAACACCTGGAAGCAAAAATACCATGTATTGGTAAGAGAGTGTCTGCAGGTGCAGTCATCGAAACAATCCACATTAAATTGGTTTATGTCACTTTTCTTCCAAACTCATGAGTTATATTTCCTGCTCCCATTTGAGACATAGGCAGTATTTGGGAGATTGATTGACAGATTTGGAATTTTAAGGACATCTCATGTTCATGGTCACAAATGACTACCGAAGTGGCTTCCACATTCATCAAATGCCAGCTGTGCTAAGGTGATCGGAAAACACTGTTTACTCTAATGCAAAGTGATGAAGTTTTTCTTACCATCTTCTTGAGTTCTGTTGGGAGGAAAATCCATCTGGTTCAGTTCCAAGCTGGGAGAAAGACACTGGAAACATGGAGGCTGATTGAAACGATGGTTTATTGATGAAGCAAGACGTGATTCTTTGCAACTGACAAAATGGAGTTGAGAGTGGGTGGGTTTTTATACCTTCTTTGGGCTTTGTATTTGAGCTTCCTGTTCCTGTGAAAGAACATGTCCTTTAATATTCTATTGGCTGTTGTCAGATTCCTATGGGGTCATGTAGGGGTTATGTAGGGGTCATAGCTGGCTCCATGGGCAAAAGAGGAAATGCAAATCCTATGTGTTTGTTTGAGCTAACCTGGTCAACCTCTGGTTTATTGGACTGCTCTGGGGGTGGTGCAATGAAGGGGCTTGTGTTCTCAAAGGGTGTTCGGCAATTCTAATGCCTTTCGTCCTGTGTTGGATCTTGGTTGAGGAGCTCCTTCTAATCCTACCATTCTGCCTTTGTTTCAAATTATCCTGCCTTGAATGGATTACCAAAACTGCATTTTTAAAAGCTGGCCTCCTCAGTTTCTGCTTGGGGCAGGGAAACGGGCTGGTTTCTGAATAGGCTGGCCCAATCTTTCTTAATGGGCACAAAATATCTGCTGGGGGCTACTAAGAAAGACTGCGTCTGCTTTCTGTCTTTAAGAGCATGTTTCCCCATTTCTCTTTTAGGGAAATATAATATTCTGCCTTTTTAATATTTCCCAAAATATTTCATTCTTCTGGGGAGTAGGCGCTGACTTTCTACAGTTCCTTCCAATTTGTCTCAACAAACCTAATTTAAGATTTGTTTTTTTCCTTTGGGTGTGTTTTCCAAACAAAGATCTGAACACCAGTCGCTTTCCCCCCCCTCCTAAAAATACTGTAAATATAGAACAAATTTTGGGACAGAGCACTCTTGGAAATAAAAAATAATCCTGGTCCATTATTTTAAAAAAGTAAATAGCAAGGCAGTATGAAGAACCTATTGTACTTTAGCACATTAGTGCTTACCAGCCTATTTTAAGAGAGAGAGAGAGAGAGAGAGAGAGAGAGAGAGAGAGAGAGGGGAATATTATTGGAATATTGTGGTTTAAAATTAAGTTTTCATTTTATAAAAGATTCTTGGATATTGCAGGGATTCAAGTGATCTGTAATTGAAATGACCTCTAAATTTACGTTCAATTTCGTTATTCTATTTCTTCCTCTTCCTATATAGAACAGCCTTTTGGGTCATCAGTTTCACATCATACAAAGATCTTGGCATATTAACAGGTACATTCAAGAAACAATGTTTTGCTTAGGTATAACCAACAGTCAACATGTGCCATGTTTTTTTCTATTTCTCTACAGGTATTATGGCCAGGTTCTGGGCATATTCATCCATAAAATGAACCCCATGTTTGCATAGCATTACAATGTAAAGGCTGTACGGCTGTATTTGCATCACCTTTCTTTGTCCTATTAGATATCCCAGGGAAAGTATTTTCCCATCATGAATCATGCAAATGCTCGTACTGTGGTAATATAAAAAAAGCAGGAGTACTTTGAGGATTAGGAGAGAAGAAAGGTAGAAGGAGGTTAGACTATGATAAACATGGTATAGTGGTGTCTTCCAATACAGAAATGGCCCAAGCAAATCAGGAGGGAATGCCTTGGAGATGTTTCTGTTGATGTCTTCAATATTTTCTGTCTGAGGCATTTACTACATCTGTCAAATGTGAGGTCAGATATGCTAGTAGTAGAAAAGTTTCTTATAAAAGAAAGTGCCTCTATGCATATATGTAATGTAGTAATCTGTCATATGGCAATCCTACAATATAAAATTTGCAAGCACAATTAGAATGCAGATGCACTACTTTGTTAAACATTAAATTTATTGGGACTCATTTAGCCAGAACTTTCTGCAATACAAGCTCATGAAAGTATTTGTATTTATGCAAAGTATATATATTTGAATATTAGAATGTTTTGCCTGTGAAAGAACATGTGCACTCAGATATGCAAGCAGCAGCATGTATATACTGTGTGTGTGTGTGTGTGTGTGTGTGTGTACTTTATATATATATATATATATGTATATGTATATGTATATGTATATGTATATGTATATGTATGTATATATATATATATTCCTCTTTCTATCGATGTGTGTTGTAATGTTCTTGCTGTTGCCAGTGCCCTAATAGTTTGCAGCATGATTTAATGAACAGCTTTGGGAATTGGTTCCAATTCCATCTTCAATCTGACACTGTAATTAGTGCCACCTGCTTTCTTTCCTTATTCCTTTTCTGTTATTTAGCAATTGAGCAAGCAGAGGAGAGTGTAGGGTTCTTAGGCAGACTTTTTAAAACTGAGGTTCCCATAGGGCTAAGAAAGGAAATGTGCCTACAGACAACATGGGAGAACTACAACCCTCATGAGTGGTTTGATAATATGAATATGTGTTTTGCTGAAAAAACTCTGAAGATATATGGATTCTTAGGGACTCGCTGCAATTTCCTTTTGATGAACTTAGGTTAATGTAAAGTTTGCATTTTAAGATGTTTTTTTAGGGCAAAACAGGCAAATACAAGCCCAGCATCTGGTTGGAGTCCCCCAAAATCTTGTTGCGATTCCCAGAACTTTTCCAAGTTTGCTATCAAAATCAGTTTTTAATGTGATAGAAAGGATTTTTAAAAATATTTGGGGTAGAATCACATTAACTATATTTTACAAATGTAATTTAAAATAATGTCAATTAAGATAAATAAAACTTAATTTTTACCTGGTCCAATATGTTTTCTAAGTCTGGCCTTGCTTACTATTTGGAATAGTTCCCCAAAGTTTCTTCAGATCACTGAGTGTGGTCCCTGGCCAAAAATTAGTAGCAAATCTGTCTTCGGGTTACTGAAAGATAATGTGACTTGCAAAACGAATGACATTGCTCAAAATTTGTTCTTGGGAACCCAGAGTCTTTATGATAAGACGGGCAACCCTATAAATTTAAAGAAATAAATTTAAAGAAATAAGCAAACTAGGCTTTTTCATTCTAAGGGTTATCGTTAATGTCAAATGTGACATTAACAAGGAAAACATGAAGAGGGACTGTAGTACTGGTAGTTAAGAGCTGAGAACATTAGTATACTAATGTTATACTTGGAAATGGTTTGAGCATGCTAAGTTTTTAATAAATTTTGGGTATGGCTAACAGCTTCTTAGCATTGGTTTCTTGCATTGAGGCACTTGTGAACTCCATAGAATGAGGCTCCCTTTTCTTGCAGATCTTCAAACAGAACTGGTCAGCAATCTCGTATGACTGCTCTACTTAGAATTTTCTGTATTTAGGATGAGTGGGTGGACTAAAGAGGCAGGTCTTTTCTCTATGATATGTAAAGTTCAATATAAAACAGAATAAAACAAAACTGTTAAGCAAAGCTATATTTAAATCAGACATTTATCCAAGAACTGAGTTGTCAGCTTTTTATTAGCTCTGCTCCTGTTTCTTTAAAAACTGTAACACAGAAATTGAGCTTATGACCCATCCATGAAGGTATAACAACACGCTCACAGACACGTGATTGCAATTTGAATGCTTGGCAAACACCTCACATTTGTGATGGTTGCAGTGCCTTGTGGTCATGTGATCATGATTTGCAACCAGATAGCTTTGGAAAAGCAAGGCCAGTCGGGGAAGCTAAATTCATTTAATGACCATGGTGATTAGTTTAACAAACATGGCAAAAGTAGTCATAAAATTGGGTCTATAAAATTGGGTCAGGAAATATAGGGCAAAACTGAAGAGTTCAGGACTTTGAAATACAAAATGATAATACTGGGATAAACAGTGGGATAAACAGTGGTGAAACAAGAAAAAAGAGAAAACAGAGGGGGAACAATGGGAAATATAGGGCAAAACAGGAGAGATCAGGATTTTAAGGCACAAAAGGAAAAAAGGTGAAAGAAAAAGGTAAAAATAAAAATGAAAAGGGAAAAAAGGAAAGAAATGAAAGAGGAATATGATGTATATGACTAGAATTGAAATATGAATTGTAGTAAGAAATAATGTTAAATCATATGATGGTGAAAATGAATTGAAAAATAATTGGAATAATAATCGAAATGTTTTTAATGGTTTACGGAGGTGTCTGTACAAACTATTAAGTGATGATTTGGAATAATACATGGGGGAAAGCTATATGATTAGAGGATAATAGCTAGAATATTTTTAAATTCAACTAAGTTTTTTTTTTCTTCTGGTTCATATATAAATGAAAAAGATATCTATATAATCAATTGATTTATATTAAAATGCTGGATTGTATTAGTTAAGGAAATGTATGTTATAAAATAAGTGGGTTTATTATTAATATAAGAATTAAATAACTGTAACACCACATAATTAATTAATTTGATGATGGATATAAAAATTAGATATAATGGGAAGGGGTTTAATATAGAATAGAAGAGAAAATGGAATTTGGTCAAAATTAGAGATGAAAATGAAGGGTAATATTGGTACAAAATAGATGAAAATAAATGTTATGGCAAAAAAGGAGGTATAGAAATTGTAATTGTAGTTGAAATTGTTTAAATTTGTTAACCGGCCGAATACTCTGTTCAGCAAAAATACATTGTATGTTTGTGTGTGTGTTTGTGTAAAAAAAAAAAAACTTTACAAAAAAAAATTGGGTCAGCTCATGTGATGACTTGCTTTATACCACAAAGGTTTACAGTGGAAACTCTAGTCCAAATTAGGGTTGTAAGTTGAGACCTGTCTATACAAGTTACACAGGTACTTTAAAAAAGTATTACTGCATATACTAATGAATAAACCCATCCACAGATAAACCTAATCCAATGTTTGGGGTATATTTTGGCAGCTAAAATTATTGGCTTAATTGCAAAAATATGCAGTAAATTTTCATAATAAGCTAGGATCACAACCTTACATATGGCTGCCAGCTTTTGGTGAGGGGAAGTGGGTTACTATTGGCATCTAAACATAGAGATCCACATACAGAAATTTAATATCTTGAAGTTTCTGCTGTATATGTGTGTTTGTGTAAACATATAGTCCTCATGACAACAATGAATTTTCCAGTCCCAATTGTGAAGTGGTGTGGTCATTAAGTGAGACATCACATAAATCATGACTTATGACCTTCCCTGGTGGTTTCCCCATTGATTTTTGCTTGTTGAAAGCCGACTGGAAAGGTTGCAAATGGAAGTCACGTGACCACAGGATGCTGCAATTGTCATAAAGGTGAGCCCGTTGCCAAGTGCCTGTATTGCAATCCTGTTACTGCGGGGACACTGTGACAGCTATTAAGTGCGAGGAACAGTCGTAGGTCATTTCTCAGCATCATCATAACTTTGAATGGTCACTGAATAAATGGCTGTAAGTTGATGACTCCCTTTTCTGAAATAGGTTTGAAGTGTATTGTTCTGGTTTGAGCCCCCCTATTATTGCATCATTGTCAGATGTTTGTCTTGATAGTTCTGTGCCATGTAGACATTCAGGTGCTAATTTTTCATAGATATCAAATGCATTTTATCAGAGTAACTCCTAGTTAAGGCGTGAGTATTAAAGTAGGGTTGCCAGGTTGTACCAGGGCTTTCCTTCCCTGTTTCCTTGATCAGAAACATTTGGAAATTTGGGTGTGTGCATATGAATGAGTGAGGACAAGCAGGGACAAGGTCAGACAGGTACTGAATAGTAGCTAGTCATGTGAGGCCAACTGTAGTCTTGTTACAACCTAGTAAAATATTAGCATTGTACATTGTAAAACTGCTGAACTTTCACCTAGAACTAGTTGCTCTTTACTCTGTAGGAACAAGCAAAACTCAAAACTACTTGAAAAACAAGTAAAAACAAACAGAAGATGAAAGATTCACATGCTGGGAAGCTCTTTTCTTGGTAATGCGTTCTGTTCCTTCCATGATTGACATTTAGACATTGTGGAAATGATTGTAACATCTTTTTCAGAAGCCTGGCTGTTTGAACAATATGAGAATTTCATTCAGACAGTGAATGAAAAAGCAGACACGCTGAAGATAGAAAGAAAAGTAGTTCATTATTTCTGCAGTGGATAAATTTCTCATCCAATGTGATTATGCCCTCCAGGATAGAATAGTTTGCTCCCAATCTGAGTGTGTTGAATAAGAGAGTGACAGCTTCAAAGGTTAACCAATGTTGAAAGTGTAAATGGTGTTTGGGATTGCTTTTAGTATTCCTTGTGTTTATAGTTACAAATCTTCCCACTTTTTTTTTTAAAGCATGTTTCTCATCCTGTTGGAACAATCTGACCACTACAGAGGTGATCTCTTTGGAGACTTCAAGAGCTGTTCCCAAGGAATCTCTTTTTGCCCCCTGTCTGTTCTTCTCTTAGAAACTCATCATCGTTTAAATCAGGGGTCCCCAAACTTGGCAGCTTTAAGACTTGTGGACTTCAACTCCCAAAATTCTTCAGCCAGCAGAGCTGGTCGGAGAATTCTGGGAGTTGAAGTCCACAAGTCTTAAAGCTGCCAAGTTTGAAGACCTCTGGTTTAAATACAGCTAAATCTAAGCTGTTCATTCTTGCTCCCATTCCTTTTACAGCACAGACTGCTTGTCTAAGAAAGTTCAGTAATCTCTTCTGTCCCATTTCTTTCCTTCTTTGGTTGTCCTGATTGCTTGATGCCCTGGCTGGCACCTATTCTCTCTTTCCATTGTCTGCATCTAAGGCTGTTCCTTCCATTCCAGACACAAATAAAAGCAGTAAGAGAGGAAATGGATCCCAACAAGTGCTTATCAACCGTGTAGTTCTGCCTGTCTCCTGGAGTATAATTGGAGACCAATAAGGAGGATAGAGGATTCCTCTATTATTGATATAAGCTTGGTTGCCAGCACTTAAGATAGATGCCAAGTTGCAGCCTATTTGGCATTTCAGATTCAGAAAACATATTTTTATTGCAATATTATACCATCCCCTCCTTCCTGACATCATTAAAAAAGATTCGGCTTGAAGCTTAGAGTACCTGGAAACTACCTTCCATTGTGACATCATCATCATCAGAAAAATGAATTAGGATTCAAAGTGTCCTCTTTTGTTTTGTTTTGACAGAACTGAATGCAGAATTTCATATAAATATGGATTTAAGTAAATGGTATCAAACAGAGCGATGCTTCTGAATAAAAATAGAGGTATATAGATTTGGGCTTTGAAATATCTTTTTATTTCTCAAAACCTACATAAATAAATTACCATATTATTCGCTCCATAAGACCTGTCCCCCCACCCCCGAAAAAGTGGGTGGATATGTCTGTGTGTCTTATGGAGCGAATATTGCAGCCGGGCCGCGGCGGTGGGGTCCTTTTACAGTGCTGAACCCTGCCAGAGTACAGGAGTCAATAGGCAGAGCTGGCACATGAGAGGACACCTATCTGTGGTCCTCTCAGGCTCCGTCTCCTGCCCTCACTACACTGCTGCTCCATATTCAGCGCTCCATATGCACTGAGATGGCACTCTAGATTCATATTTTTTTTCTTGAGGTTTCCTCCTCAAAACCTAGGTATGTCTTATCATCTGGTGTGTCTTATGGAGCGAAAAATACCGTACTTGCCTACATTTTACACAAAAAAGGGGCTTCTTTGTAGAATTAGTAGTCTTATATTTGCTCTGACCAAGAGAAAGAAGCCTTTATCATCTGGCTCAATTACATGGCAAGAATTAATTGCATGTGCTCTTCTGCTTGGAATTTCTGGTTTTTAGTCATGATCATAGTGAAGGTTAAGCATAAATTATACTCAGAGGTTTGCGTAAGCAAGTGTCTAGTGTGGGAGAATGGCTCAGATGACTGGCCTTTTCTGTGGTATGCTCTGCTCTTTGGGACTCTCTTCCCATCTAGGTACCTATGGCCCATAGACTCCTAACCGTCCCGAGTCACTCGGGTGAGATGGGTGGTGTATAAATTTAATAAATAAATAATAAAAATTCACTCAATATTATTCCTACAAGCCTTTAACTCAAGTTGATTCATATAATGCCTTCAACTTTTGTACTTTAATTAGTTATTTTTATTTTATTTATTTTGTTAAGTATTTTTTACTCTTTGTTTTGCTGTTACATTTTTGTTTCTAAATTGTGTACTGCCCAAAAGCCTTTGGATTGTGAGTTACAAATGCCATTAAATCAATAAATGGATGAATAAATATGTATTAAACAAAAACTATTTCACCATCATATGAAATAATCGGTTGTTCCTTAATGCATAAAATCGTAAATATTTGTATATCTTATGAAAATTGAACACATCAGGTAATTGGAGAGATTAAAATAAAGAAATAAAGTAATTTGTCACTTCTGTGAATAGACTGGGAAATAAGCAGGATGTTATTTCTACATTCCAGTTCCTGATACCCTAATATTTTCTAGCTTCTCACTCAGCCTGAAGCTCAGCAATTATAATCTTTTCTGCATCAGGAAGTTATTCAGTGGGATGTAGACGGAGTTTGATATAGTGGTTAAAACACTATCCTAGAAATTGGGAGGTTGTTGAGTTCCCTTAGACATGAAAGCCATCTGAGTGAAATATGCTATAAACCAGTGTTTCTCAACCTTGGTAGCTTGAAGATGGGTGGACTTCAACTCCCAGAATCCCCCAGCCAGCAGCGCTGGCTGAGGGATTCTGGGAGTTGAAGTCTACCCATCTTCAAGCTTCCAAGATTGAGAAACACTGCTATAAACATTTAAACCAGGTCAAGAACTATGGAAATGATACTTTACCCTCAGAAAATAGGACAGCAGATTCTGTTTCTTCTCAATTCTACACTGCCGGTCTGCACCTGGAAAGGTTTTAAGAACAGTTAGAATGTCCTGACCCTAAATAATAGGATCGGCCCATGCATGCTGAAAAAAGAGAAGACTGTTCTGACCTAGGGTTCCTGAGTCAGTAAAAAACCTTTTTAATTTCAACAGCTGTGAATTCTGTTCATTCACAGATGAGTCCCAAATAGTTGTAAAGGGTCCTTTGGGATAAGGCTGATAATCACCCACCTTTATCTCCCTTGACATGTTGCCAAAGACCTAATTAGCAAAGCCACACAGTGTCCAGAATCAAACAGAGCTTCAGACTTTAAACTGAACAGAATTAACAATGTTGCTTCCTGCAAAGGCCCATGTGCCTTTGCTCTTCTTAAGTCTTATTGGAGGGGCCAATCATCTCCAAGCCCTACTCCTGAGTCGTCCCTTTTGTTTTAACTGTTCTTGCCTTCTGGCAGTTCTGTGCATGCGTGCACTGGGGACAGGCTCCCTCTGTTCCTCTGTCTCGCTGAGGTCCAACTCTGGAGGCTCCAGAGGCGGCACGTACCTCCCAGATGGCCCTTTCTCTGCCTCTGATGCAGAGCCCTCTTCCCCAGACTCCAGGACTGGCCCATGTTCCTTCCCAACCTCCTCACTGTCCGACTCTGCTGCCAGCTCTGCAGGCTGCCGGCGGACCACAACAAAGACATTCTTGTGTTGAGCTTCTCCTCAGTGGCTATATTTACACATCCATGGTCTCTTCTTGGCTATAGTGCAGAGATGATTTGCCCTAATTTATTCCATTTTTTAAAACTCTCCCAACCTAGTTTTCAGTTCAGACATTTCTTAGTGATGTCCCATCTATGCAATAACCACTTCCAACCCTACATATTTTCTGATCTCTCAAGCAATGCTTGTGCTACTGAGATTACTCATCCCTTGACTCAAACATATATCCATTAGGACATTGAGTTTTTTATCTACAAAACCAGTTTAGGTTTTTAGCTTTATTGTGCTATTTACAACGACTGACTCAAAAAGACAATATTTTGGTGTGATTCTTTAAACATTAAAATCTGCCTCAAACACAAAGTATTTACCGAGTAATCCTAATTTGATGGCCTTCAACAGATTTCCTTGTAGATACTTTAGTAACTTAAGTACAGGTAGTCCTTGACTTATAACAGTTCATTTAGGGACCCTTTGAAGTTACAATGGCACTGAATAAAGTGACTTACAACCGTTTTTCACGCTTACAACCATTGCAACATCTCCATGGTCATGTGATCAAAATTCAGATACTTGGAAAATGGCTTAGATTTATGATGGCTGCAGGGTCCTGGGGTCATTTAATCACTTTTTGCAACCTTCTGACAAGCAAAGTCGGTGGGGAAGACAGATTCACTTAACAACCATGTTACTAAGTTAACAATTGCAGTGATTCACTTAACATCTGTGGCAAGAAAGGTTGTAAAATGGGGCAAAAACTCCCTTAACAGATGTCTCATTTAGCAACATAAATTTTGGGCACAATTGTGGTTGTAAGTTGAGGACTGCCTGTAATTTTGTTTTAAGAGAGCCCTTTTTAAAAAAAAAAAAAAAAAAATCTATTCACAAATGTAGCCGAGGTTTGTTTTGTACCTTGTTAATTGGTTATATAAGTTGCAAGCAGCTCAGGAATGTGCTGCCCAGCAGGAGGTCTGTAACCCTCTGAGAATCTTTCAAAAGTCTTCCTCCACCTAGAACTAACCAGTGGTAGGCTGCCTTGGGTTGTTGGGGATCATTTTGAACTCAGATTGCTTGGGGGTCTCTGAGGGAGTTGCATTTCAGTGGAAGAGGAAAACAGTTTGTCTTCAAGCTTCAGAATTGAAATGTCACGTTCTGAAATAAAAGAAGATCAGGTTTAGTTTCAGGCTGAACTTTTAGCTGAAGCTCATATCTCACTTTACTCTGCAATACATTCTTGAAAGTGAAAGCAACCATAGTTGTAAAAAGGGGCTTGGCCTCTATTATCTTCACATTGTCTTTTGCTTGAAAGGTAGGGAACATGCCCCTAAACCGTTAATTGCTGTGGTTTTTGAACATCCGTTTTTCATTTTCATTTGAGAAGAAAATAGCATCAAGAGCATGTGACTTTTCAAAAATGGTCTTGTCAATACAGCATGGACCAGAGCTCCAAAATCTTGGACTGTGTTTGCATTTGTTAGCGTATACATATCTTATCTTTCTAGCTCTCCTCGGGCTAATAGTCAAATCCTTTTTCCTCTTGAAACATCTGGATCCCCACGTAACCAACATTGTTTACTTGGAGCCATGGGAGAATGTTTGGAGTGGGAAAATTTTTGGAGCATGCGTAGCTGCATCTGTGCTTCGAGGCGGGAGGAAAGGTTGCTAAACAAAATGTGAAGTTCAGCCGACTGCAGATTACAAATTAAGTGTAAATTATTATTTATATTTGGGAGTTTTCGTCTAAGCCATCCTAGAAAGCCAGATGAATATTTTTTGTAAAGCAATTTGGAAACGAGAGAGCCCTTGTGGTATTAGCAGCAGTGGTGCTTTTCTCATTGGAAGCATAGGAAGATTCTTCTTACTGGGTGGTGGTGATGTGTGAGACAGGTTAGTTGGAACTGACAGTGCCACCGATTTTTAAGCACTCCTTGTTAAAGCCAAATGGCCATTCCTGTCTTCTCCCTCTGTCCCTGAACTTTTAGAAACAACTGCTCTGCCAATTCTTAATCTGGTTATTGTCTTTATCATTTTTATCTATCAACAGAGTTGAATAGAATAACAGAGTTGGAAGGGAGCTTTGAGGTCTTCTAGTCAAACCCACTGCTCAGGCAGGAAACCCTACAATTTCAGACAAATCATTGTCCAATCTCTTCTTAAGAACCTCCAGTGTTGGAGCACCCACAACTTCTGGAGGCAAGCTGTTTCAATCATTAATTGTTCTGTCAGGAAATGTCTCCTTACTTACAATCAAGGTTGCTTACTTCCTTGATTAGTTTCTATCCATTCTTCTTGTCTTGCCTTCAGATGCTTTGGAGAATAGGTTGTCCTCCTCTTCTTTGTGGCAGTCCCTTAGATATTGGAACACTGCTATCATGTCACCTGTAGTCTTTTTCATTAAACTAGACATACCCAATTCCAGCAACCGTTCTTTGTAAAGTGTATTTTAGCTTCCAGTGCCCTAATGGGCTTTGTTGCTTTCAAAGCTCACTGCTTTGTTACGTACCTTTCAGAGTCTTTTCATTAACCCATTCTCAAATGAATGTGAAATTGTGAAATTGTCTCTCTGGTGGACTGGGGCGATCCAGCTACAGTGAATATCCCATTTTCTCCTATATTCATGTTAATGATTCAGATTTCATATATGTTTTTTGTTCTGGTGAATATTACACATTAATCTCAAATTTAGATTAATTAAATTTAGCCATCTTAATTTCTTTGCCTTAATTTATTTACCTGTCCTTGTTTTTACTTGCACTCAATTCTCAGAAAGCTTATATACTGTAGCAACATGGATTTAATATGACTTACATTTTAATGATAATTACAGGAATCTTTCCACATTAAAAAAAAAATGAAAATATGGAAACAATTCTACATTCCACTCACTAAAAATCAGTTAGTTTAAAAATGTGAGGGGGTTAATATTTTTAATTGAATCTTTTGAACAAAACTGCTTAACTAAATATGAAACTAGTGTTTCATATTAACACTGGAAATTTATGTGTATATCATTGAAGAGTTCACTCTGTAAGTCTTACTTTCACATGTATGCACTTGTTATCAGCTGTAATATAATAAAACATTCTTTTATGACTTATGTGCTCATAAACCCATATTTTGGGAGGACACCCATAATTAGTTACATGCTGACTTGCTATTGACTCCTTTTGAAATAAATGTTTTTGCAAACAACTTTCTTTGCAATCTTAGACAGTTTCATGACATGCCAGTGGTCAAGATACTAAACTTCAACATTAAGCTTTGTAGAGGTGTGGCGAAGTCAATGAGGTATGTTTATAGGAGGCAGAAGGGCAACAACTGAAAGTTTCTTTATTACTGTATTTCTGTGCAATTTGTGCTTGTTATCCAAGGTATTAAAGGCATTGGGGCCTTTCCAGAAAACAAGAAATTGATATTGAAGGGATAAACTCAGAGAGACACAGATTAAGACCTGTATTTATAATTACAGTGAATTAATATAATAATTAATCTCTTACAGTTACAGGTTATACAAACAAATAATTAGGAAGCGCTGTATAAACTTTCATTGTCTTGCAGCACCAGCTCTGAAATTATTCTTTCCCCAAGTACTTTTCCTCAGGAAAAACAGACTTCCTATTATACATTTTAATCCTCCTTCGTCTTGTTAGGAATCCCTTGACCCTACACCAGAGGCTAAGAATTGTGACTGTTAAACAATGTCATATTGAGAGAAGTATTTTTGGCGTAGAAGTAGACGCATAAGATGGAGTTATGTTATGAAATACTGTGTGAGTCTGTAGCTTACACCCAGAAATTCCTTAAGTGGAAATGGGTGTGTAACTCTATATGCAGGAAAATATCTGTGAACTTTATTTCCAGATAATAGAACAGGTGCCCAAATGTTGAGATGTGACTCATATACATATCTGCTTTTTAATCATGTGGGATAATGGAAAAAACTATCCTTGTGCCCAATAAAGCTGATTTTGTGGTTGGTTTCTTGTGCAATGCCCATTCAGTTGTTACCTTTTAAAAACTTAATTCTAATTGCAAACAATTGTTAGTGATTTTTAGAGTGATTGAAGTTAAACTGCTATTATTCAGAACATGAACTTTTCCTATCTTCGTTGCTTCTTTTTTCCTTTTCTTCTCTGTTCCCTTTTATTTAGTCTATGTGATCCAAATAGGAGAGCTAACTATATCTGTCTTTTGACTTGTTGTTTGGCTGATGTCTGTGTCATGAGATAAGAGAATTCAGAACAAAGATACCACTATGGGATAGCAGGTTTCCTTAGCCTATAGTCTAGCAGGTGTCCTAAGCTGAACCAATGTGCTGGAAGTGTTGGCACTATGAGGCAGTATATGCCTAGAGTTCCCATCCTCTGGCCCTGCCTCAATTGAATTCCATGCCAAGTGCTAAAAAGTATTTGGGCTAAACATTCAACTGAGTCTTGTTTAAGAGCTAAACATATTATTTGATGGTGGTGGAAGAGCTTGGCCAAGTATTGAAAAAATTATAATAGCTTTGGAGGAAGATGTTTACTACTGTATTTTATTTTTTTTAAAAAACATACAGATTTATTTGGCTGTGGTAAAAGAGTCCAAGTAGTTATTGAATTTGTACATATATGGTTGGTTTCCAATGGCAGTGCATGGCTAAATGTAGATTTGAAGTGTGTCTGTGTCTGTGTGGTTCTTCTTGTACTATATTTGAGCAAAGTATTGAATAACAACAGAGTAACAAGAGTTGGAAGGAATCTTGGAGGTCTTCTAGTCCAACCCCCTGCTCAAGCAGGAAATCCTATAACATGTCAGACAAATGGTTGTCCAATTTCTTCTTAAAAACTTCCAGTGTTGGAGCACCCACAACTTCTGGAGGCAAGTCTTCCCACTGATTAATTGTTCTAACTGTCGGGAAATCACTTCTTAATTGTAGATTGGTCTTCTCCTTGATTAGTTTCCATCCATTGTTTCTTGTCTTGCCTTCTGATGCTTTGAAAAATATGTTGACCCCCTTTTCTTTGTGGAAATCTCTCAGATAAAGGAACATTGCTATCATGTCACCCCTAGTCCTTCTTTTCACTAAACTAGACATACTCAATTTCTGCAACCGTTCTTCATATGTTTTAGCCTCTAGTCCCTTAATCTTTATTGCTATTCTCTGCAGTCTTTCTAGAGTATCTTTTTTATATTGTGGTATCTGCATCCAAAACTGGATGCAGTATTCCAAGCGTGATCTTACCAAGGAATTATAAAGTGGTATTAACACATGATCTTGATTCTGTCTCTCTGTTAATGCAATCTAGAACTATGTTGGCTTTTTTGGCAGCTGCAGCACACTGCTGGCTCATATTTAAATGATTGTCCATGAGGATTCCAAGATTCCCATTGATTTGGCTGCATTGAAATCTTACTGGAGAGAAAAACTGCAGCACAGATTGCAGTTTTCCAATTAAGGTGGTATCTCCAATTAAGGGGATAGCTTGTGTGACAAAGTACAAACACACTGAGAAAAGACTTGGGCGCTCAGCAATCCATATAGAATGAACAGTCCATCCCCAGTGTATAACGTGATCTAGTAACGCCACCTATGAATTTTGTATTTAAAATTATTGGCAGGAGTCAGACATGTATTTTTTTGTTGACTATTATAACTCATACAAAATTTTGCTAGTCTAGTATTAGTGCACATACTACTGTAGTTGGCAATTCAGGGAATCATTATCCAGTTCTTGTGGATATACCACTTTGGTATATTTTAAAGAATGTTCAAACTTTTCCATTTTTTTCTTGTGCTTTATATAT
Organism: Pituophis catenifer annectens; assembly: GCF_029215685.1. NCBI lineage: Eukaryota > Metazoa > Chordata > Lepidosauria > Squamata > Colubridae > Pituophis > Pituophis catenifer. Next base: position 112,686,008 of record NW_027256882.1, read on the forward strand.
TGGTGAGAAACAAATTGGGCCCTTTAAATATTTGGACCATGCCTCCTATAATGCATAGACATAGACCATGTTATGCATCTTTGGGTTGTTTCTTTGGGTTTACTTATGTCTTTGTTTCATTGTTTCTGAAAATATTTATAGTTCATCCCACTTCTAAAGGACTCTAGGCAAGGTTCATGGTAATTGTGCTCCAAAACAAATAGAAGGCATCAGTTAACCTACTTTAAAGTTATGGTTAGGAATAAGTAGTCCCTGCGGATGTACTCCACTAGTCGTTGCTGACTAGAAGGCAGTGCTCACCTCCATTTCAAGGCCATTGAGCCAGCGCTGTCTGAAGACATTTCTACAGTAATGTGGCCAGCATGATGTCACAGAGCTCTTTTTCTTTCCCACCAAAGTGTGGTACCTACCCTGTTTCCCCCAAAATAAGACATCCCCTGATAATAAGCCCAATCGGGCTTTTGAGGGCATGGTAATAAGGCCAAGCACTTATTTCAGAATTCAAAAAAATATAAGACAGGGTCTTATTTTCAGGGAAACACGGTATATACCTACATGCATTTGCATGCTTTCGAATTGTTAGTCTTTTTCTTAGTATAGTAGTTACATCTCTTTATCCTTAAGAGCATGGGCTCCAATGGCCAGTGAGATGAGTAAAATGGAAATCACTCATAGGCCTATAATTTTAACTTTTAATGTGAGAAAGGAACTTGTTTTTTATAAATACATTTTAGTACCTTAAATTCCAGCTCAGTTTACTACAGACACAATATTCTCTGTTGTAAAGTTTCTATATTTAATTACTCAGAATAAGTACTATTCAAAAGTTTATGCAATTTTAATTACTAATGCAGATTATAATACCTGCCTTTTCCCAATTTATTAAAAATTATGATTGAAAGGTATTAAAATGCTCACTCATCCATGTTAAGTAAATTTGAATATTTGCATCAAATGAAAATTACGTTCTAGAATTACTGAACTTTGGGTCATTTAATCTAAAAGGCAGTTCCATACATGATTCTTTGTTATTAAGCTGCAAGGAACTCAGTGAAACTGTGGGCCAGATAAACATGCATAGGACAGTTCTGAATACGTATACCACAACTGTATGCCCTTTTCTGTTGAAAATCTCTTATAATCCATCGTGACAGGTTACTTTCTACAGGAAGTTCTGAATATTACAATGGCTGCTGTTTTTTAAAGTTAAATATCCCTCAAAAACTCACCTTGAAGCTGCCTCTATCAGCTTCAAAAGGTTGTTTGTGTGTGTTCCTATTTATTAAATTAAGAATTCTAAAAGTTGCTTTAGATGGTCTGTAATATTTAAATTATGGCTTTTAAATGGGGTTCCAAATTTTTTATGATGGGAACTCTGCTTAAGGGGTTCAGATCTGACTCATTACTACATGTGGCTCTATTGAATTTCTACCAGTGTCTTTGTCAGTCTTTGGCTTTTGTAAATTTGTAGTTTAATTTACCCTTTGCTTCTAAACTGCTGTTTTAAAGTATAGTACATTACTTTTGATACTTTCCCTCTATGTTGCCATAATTGTTCAGCAGCACTAGTTCATACATGCATGTGGTGATTTCCCTGAATGAAAAGAAACAGCCAAGTTCCTGGTACTTGTGAAATTCACTGTAATATTTAATCTGTATATCTGTATCTTTGGGTTCAACAGCCTTATGTGCTGGCAAAATCTCCTAAGAAATATGTTGAGCATAATAAAGTTCTATAATCCCAAGATGCAGGAGAGGTTGATTGCTTGCTCAATATAAAAGGTGCCACCTCCAACAAATATAAACCAGATATGCTTCAAAGTAACTATAGAAACTTTGTCATGCTCTTTATTTCTGGGTAAACTTTGGAAGGGAGTGTTTTATGATGATGGTGTCTATAGTGAAAAATTCTTTATTTCTGTGACTGGAAATTCAGTTGTGGAGCAGTTGAAGGTGCTGAAGAACCTAATCTTTCCCATCAAGGAGTAATGTCATCTTATGAAATACTACAACAACGTTAGTGAAGCAAAGAATAATATGATTATTGAACCTACACATTTGAAATAAATAAATCCAGAATCCTGTCAATATGTATACTGTATAAGTCATTTTGAAATAGGGGACTCACCTGTATGAACTCTTCAGATCGTAGGCCACAACATTTCTAGGTATTCTTACTTATTTTCTCATTATTGTCTAGTTCTCATTACAGCACAGAACCCCCACCCCCAATTTCCAATTAATTTTGTCTTGCCTTAATTAATATGATATGCTGTATCCCTTGTGCTGCTCATTTTATTGTAGAATTTGCAACATGTTGTAGAATTATTTAATAGTGCACTTTTTTCTTCTCTTTCTACTTTCCATTTCTTTAAATCCCTTTTCTTTCTTTTATCCTGTATCTGGTTCAGCGCTCTGGATTAGTAATAAATTGTATTTAAACCAAGCTAATGTTTACCTTTTCTTTTTTGTAGCTAAGGCAAATGTATCCACTTAGTGAACACTAAATAATGAGCTCAGTAGGAATGTAGTAGCAGAGAAAAGGAGGAGAATGAATAGCAGCATAGATGCCTGGAGATTCAAAGGAATGGGAAGAAGAAAAAATGGGGAGCCATCAAGATAAATAGTAACCTGGTAAAGGAATAGAAGTAGGAGAGCATTCAGAATAGATATTTGTGTAATACTATGTGGTAAGTTCAGAGTGTAGCTGCATCTCTATCATATTATGTAAATTTCTTCCTTGTTTTCTATGTTGCATGTGAAGGCATGGAATGATGGAGGAAATTTTCTGACTTGATAATTTCTTCTGTATTGCCTCAAGGAGTCAATTACCAGTAATATTCATTGCATTAATAAAAGTATTACTTAGAAGTACAAATGGGAAGCTATGTTTTATTTGTATAGTACGTAAAAAATGGCTTTTTAAAGGGGTTTTATCAGGATCCATATCATAGTAATGAATAATATTTATGATATATACATATATGTATGTAAATCCTTGGTCCACTGCATCTCAGGTTTGGTAAGTATTTATGTAACAAACTTTGCATAAGTTTTTGAATGTTTTTTTAAGATTTGCTCATGACAAGATTTAGGAATTTTAACCTGCTATTGTATTTGTGGTTTAGGTTTCTGGAGCAGTCTGTTTACAGAAAACAGCTGTCAAACAATGGAAGCTCTGTAACTTACAAAGGCAAGCTTTTGGTATTTCCTCAAAACCAATGGTTTAACTATTTTTGCACCACAACCTTTGTATATTTTGTGTTGCCACCCATAACTATAAAATTCATATAACTAGAATGGATACATTTACTACACAAAAACAGTGTGTTATCAGGACCTGTTACCAGAGTGGTATGATAGTTTTATACTCTCTGCACCTTAAGTTTAAATTCTTGAGCTGTAGCTGGGTAATATATAAGTAATTTACTCAGCAGCTGTTCACATATAATACTAATCCAAAGTCATAATCATATTATAACTTAAAAGAATGTAAGAACTCAGCCAATCTTTGTTGTTAACAAAGGTTTTTAAAGGTAACTGCTGATAACTCCTGAACATTGCTATCTATGGTGTCCTGTTTAGAAATCTTACGTTTATAGGATTTGAGTTATGATTACTTTATTTCTGTATTATTAAAATTATATTTTCTTTTACAGTATTTATTGTAATTTTTTTTCTTATATTTTGAGCTACTTATGGTTGGATTGACTGAAGCAGCATAAAAGCATTCATAAACAATGTAAATAAATACATTCATGCGTTTCTTTAGTGATTGTATTTAAAAACTTGAGGTATTCCAGGTTTAGGAAGCATGTAACAGTTTAGTTTCTAGACTGGATGTGAAGTATGGCAAGGTCTTCCCAAGAGCCACCTACTCATTTGTAATATTTACAGTTATAATTGCTGATGCTGTAAATCAGTGATTTTTAGTTTTCACATCTTAATTCACTTTACTAATTCACCAGTCACTCTGTCGAAGAACCTGGTCCCACCATGATAGAAGAGGGAGGGAAAACCCCACCCCTGCTCGATTCCCATTAATATTTATATATTTTGAGGCATTCTATTGCAACAATTATCAATTACAAGTTTTAAAATACTTAATTAAATAGAGACCTAATATTCTAAAGACTATTTTCATACATGGATGTAAAAGACCCTCAATAGTTTTGTTGCATATCTACTGATTGTCTGTACAAAGGACTTGATTTTTATGTTTTTTCTTTTCTTTTCTGGGTGCTTTTGTTTCTTTGAAACACTTTTTTCTTTCTCCAGTTAAAATTAAATATGTTTTGTCCTTGAGGTTTAAAGGACAGATCCTTTAGCCTAGAAAGAACATTGATATTGCAGTGTTCTTCTATGCTCCCAAACAGATTTTATCAAATATACTTCCCCTGAATTCTGAAGGTGGTTTGGAAGCCTTTCAGATTAACAGATAAAGTCTACAACTTTGCCCATTTGGTTTTATTCTGTGACTTTATACGTGTGTGTTTTTGTAATAGCTTTCCTCCTTTATTAGATGCAACATCTATCTTGGAATGTATATGTTACTGAGCTAAACAAGGAAAATGCTCTGTTGAGGATAAGCAAGAGCACTGCAGTTTTTTAAAAATGTTTTTATATAACAGGTTAGATACAATATCGGTTCTTAAACCTGATAATCACAGAGAGCTCAATGAGGGTCTTATGGAAAAATTACTGGTGAAAAACCTTGGGCTTGATGCGGGCAGCCCACCCTTCCCCTCCTTTTGTCTGTAATCTACTTTTGCATAATCTAAATAAATCATTTAGGCAGTCGAGCACTTTCACGTAAGCAGAAAGTTTGCTGCTTCATTCTAATTTTATGATATGAAATATCTCTTCCCATTCCCTTTGAGTCCCCCTCCCCCCCCAAGCAAATTGTGCAATGGTTGTACAATATCTCATATACAACAGTTGAGTGCTTGGGTATAGTATTCTTTTTTCTTGCTTTACCATGCAGGGGAATCATTCCTCTTTCAAAAATATTGTTGGCTGAAGTGGGTTTGGTGACACTGGCCATAAGCAAGGAAAATACTGAGCCAAATGTTTTGTCCTTGCAATTAATAAATTTATCTGTTTTCAATAGTCTTTGATCTAATAAGTATATTGCCTTGCCAAAAAGGACTAAACATACTTCCCAGGCCAAAACCGAAGCTTATTTTCTGATTCATTCCGTTTTGTTCCCATCTGTTCCCCCATTTAATAACAATATCAAGAATGATCCTGATATAGTGGGTAGATATTTGAAAAAAAAATTTTTGGTTGCTAGGTAAGTGGGACTGAGCCAAGAAAATGTATCTTGCTAGATTTGAAAATACGTCCCTGGCATCTGATTTATTTCTGAGTGCAATTTAAAGTGGTGATGCTTAGGAATTAGATAACTTGAGGAATTGGCTTTCTTTTTACGAAGATCTAGATACCTTTTATAATAAATTTAGATTGGCTTAAGAAAAGTGTGTTGGGGAGGAACTATTTGGCTATAGTGCTTTAGTTCTGAAATGCTTTCTGCAGAAATAAATTGCTTGGCATCTACTGTTATGTCTCGTGTAATCTATACTGTGATTTTACTTTTTCAGATGTCTACAATGCTTTTATCAAACTATTAGCTATCCTAAGATCTTATGGTGGAAAGGCAGGGTTTTCAATTTGAAGTAACTATCCTTAAATAAAATATGTTTCAGGGTTGCCATGTCATTATCACATGATAAATTGCAGGGATTTTTGTGGATGTTAAATATTTTTTTAAAAAAATATATTCTCTTAAGAATTTTATATAATTTGTCCTAGAATCGAAAAGTTCCAGCATAATTAGTGCTGTACTTCAGCACTAAAATTGGGAGGCAAACATGTACATAATGGGAAGGCAAGCAGGGAAGTACATAATATATTAATGACAACTTATTCCTGCAAAATGGAATTCTGGATTTTTTTTCTTCAAATAATAAATCTAGAACAATTCTTTTTCTATTCCAGGGAAATAATCAAAAAATTCACACAAAAGTTTATACCTTGGTCAGTCTTTTCAGAGTTGCGCTTCTAGGAATCTGAGAATATGTCTGTGTGTGAACTCAGAATGTCATTGAGAATTTTTCCATTGAAAAGTGTCAGATACATTTCCTTGACAAACAATGTGACTGAAATGGCTGGTTATTTTTTTTACAAAGTACAGTATAGTTAATCTAAAAGGTTAGATATATTCAAACTCTTAAACGGAGCAGTGTTTAGAACAAATTATTTGTGTTGTACTATACAATTAAATCAGTCACTTTTAAGTCAGTGTACTTAACTATAAAAAACAAAAAACAAAATGAGTAGTCAAACATATAAATTAATATGTACAATCCAGATTTCTGAATAGTCCTCCAGTTGAGACTCCCATGATATAGTGCATGTTCAAATATAAAAAGAGAGATAAGTTCTTCAGACCACTGAATAACAGATATAGAATGAATGTCCTTCCAACCTTGTAGTATCAGGAATTGATTTGTTTTTTAATCATGAAAGTATGCAAGGTAAGTCACTTTTTCAGCATTGTTGCAACTTCAAAGAGTCGCTAAACAAATGATCATTAAACCATTAGACTACCTGTATCTATTTCACCCTCTTACTGCTAATATAAAAAGAACATGAATATGTATGAAGCAAATGACTTTTTCCAGAATGCAATAAGTGAAAAGTCTGTCCAAAAGGGAGCTATTGTAATTCAAGGCCATACCATTTAAACCAATGTTGGATTTTGAACATCCTATCACCATTAATTAGTTCAACTCTCTAATTTCATTCAAAAAGGCGCACATACAGTATATCATTTGTTGAATAAAACATAAATTTTCATCAATAGAATTGTGACATATAGTCGCCAACCAACACATACAGTTTTCCATTAATTTTAATGCATTATGAATACCAGTTTATTATTATGTACCTCTGTTTATGCTGTAAATGTATAATATAGTGTATTAATGGAATTGTTTATAGATACCTACTGTATTTATACTTAATATTTTGTGAAGCACACATATTAAATCCTCTAATACTACCAGGGGTTTGAACTGCTTAGGACTGTTGGTCTGTATTTCAGATACATTATCTAATTACAGGTAGTCCTCGACTTACAACAGTTCGTTTACTAACCGTTCGAAGTTACAACAGCACTGAAAAAAGTGATTTATGATCATTTTTTCACACTTAAGACTGTTGTAGCATCCCCATGGTCACAGGATTTACATTCGGATGCTTGACAACTGACTCACATTTATGATGGTTGCATTGTCCCAGGGTGATGTGATCCCCTTTTGTGACCTTCCGGCAAGCGAAGCCAGATTCACTTAACAACCGTGTGACTAACTTAACAACTGCAGTGATTCACTTAACAACTCTGGCAAGAAAGATTGTAAAATGGGGAAAAATTCACTTAACAAATGTCTCACTTTAGCAACAGAAATGTTGGGCTCAATTGCGGTCGCAAGTCGAGGAGTACTTGCATTTTTTTCTGATGTGATTAGCTATTGTGAAAACAGAATGGTGACTTTTGATCCTGTTTCTTTTAGAAAGAGAATGTTCCTTACTATGTCTTTATGCCAATGTAATAAAATTTCTTCTGGAAGGAAAAGAAAACATGCCTAAAGCTAGGTAGAAATCAGGTAGGTTATGTAGTAAGACTTGATTTTCCCAGCTAAGACGAATAATTTGTCCTTACTACGGTTCCTTCAAAAGTATATACTGTAATCATGCATCATGTTCATATTGAAATGATCCAGTGGTTGAGCTCAGCGTGCAAGGCAGGCAGGCAGGACTTTGTACCAACTTTCAGCAGTGAGCTCTACGTTACACAAATCCTATCTTTGTTGTCTTGGAGCCAATTCATGTGACTGCTGTCTCTCTCCAAGGTGACTTTTGCAGTAAGATGGAGAGTAATCTGGTTAATAAATCCAGCACACCATCACATCATTCACCATCATTCAGTACTGTATAGAATTTGTTTACAATGAAATAAGATTACAATAAGAGAGGGGAGTGAAATACAGTGGAAGGCTAGCTTGGAGTCCAGTTTTCAGGCTAGAGAGAAGGCCCTGCACAACCTGCTTTTATCTGTCAACTCATTTCTGCTGGTGTCTTTAGCTGATTCCTTGAAAACCCGTAAGTCTCCTGAGTAAATTATTCACTGGGTATTAGATTCAGCATCAGATTGCTTTTTATATCGGGTCATGATGCAAATGCTCACTGTAAGTTAAATCTATCTTTACCTGGTCTATCTTGCAATTGAATATCACGTTTTTGTCTCACCACAGTGCTGCAGCACCTCTAGCTCATACAGCAAAAAGCTCCTACAGTTGATGTGTTCTTGGTTTCCTGATTGTCTCATGTATCTAGTAATTATAATGGTAAGACTTTACTGAAGCTGTTGTAGATAGAACAATCTGGTGTGACTAATGTTTGAGGGTTTTTTTTAAATGCTATATAATGAGGTTTCTCATGCTGCTGTTGCTGTACTTGTTCCTGGTTCTTTTACATAATTCAGATTGGGTAATATGTGTAGTATAAAATAGCTGACAGAAAGTATGGATCAACTTTTTTTCATAACCACAATTATGTGTTCTTTCATTCTTTTTCTCAAACACCCAAACTCCTGCATTTCTTGGAATAGGTTGTCATTGAAATCCTTGTCAAGAGACTAATTATGTTTGCAAGTTTTTTTAAAAGCTCAACAAACAATAAATTTGAAATAACCTCGGAGTCAAATTTTGTGTTTGCAGATGCTTTTTTTCTTGCTTATAGTTCAACTAGAATCTAAAGAGAACACAATTTTGCAAACACATATCAGGGAGTTAAAAAGGACTCTTTCTCTCTCCCTCCGTCCCTCTCTCCCTCTCCCTCTCCCACACACACACACACAGTGCAATTCCTATTTATTCCAGCCAGAGATGTACATATATCTTGAAGATTGACTTGTTATTTTTGTTGTAGTATTTCCTGGTACTGTTTTTTTTTTTTAAATCCTGAAGAATGTAGAGTCTCTGTAGCAGTAGGATTTGCTGTGTAGAAGCTGGCAAATAAAAATGTGGTTCTCATAGTCAGTAAACATTGTTCTTCTTTGGACTACAACTCTAGACTTTTGAGCAGGCATGTCAGCTTCTGTAATTCCAGTTGGCTTTTCTATCTCTCCTGTCTTTTATTACATTGGCTCTTGAGATCGACTAACTGAGTACTCAGATAAGATGGCACTGCAGCTTATATGGTGCTCTTGAAACTTAGAATTTAGTCTGCAAATTTTGGAGTATGATGTAGCATTCTCCATTTTTTTTTTGTGGGATTAAACACTCATAATTCATAGTTCCTGCCCATCGTGATGATGAGGAAAAGTAAATTAAATAAAAGTGTAAAAAGTATTCCTATAGAAAAATTAAAATACTGTGGCACAAGAGGTAAGGGAAATTGAACTGTAGGGCAGCTGAGATCTTTTAACAGGCTCATTGCCCCACTATACCATCTAGTACCTACAATTTTTAGCCTAGTGGTATAGCTGTTCCAAGATGCAGGGAGCTTGGAGTAATGAATCCTCTAGCACTGATGATATTACCTAGGTTGGGTAATGAAACGTCTGCAAGAAAACAAGCAGATTCAGAGAGAGCCAAGGACCTTTCATGTCAACCCTGAGCTATAGATATTCTCCTTTATTAAATATAATACAAGCATAACAAGTAGTAATGAATGTTTGCAATTTTATCCAATGGCTTGATATCTTTAAAACGCCCAGTCAGATCATTCATAGTGTGTAGAAGAGAATATATGCTAGGCATGAACAATTTGCTGTGGCAGTTACCAAAGAATTTCAGGTGCTGACATCAAAGCTAGTTTCTTCTGGAAAATGTCTTGTTTCTAGATCTGAAGCAATACGGTCTGCAGGCACAAGCATCTCATGTTTCTGCCTTGATTATGGAAACTTCAAGGTAAAGATAAGTGCTTGGTAAAATGGATATGACCAGCTATCATTGTTGTGAAAGTTCTTCATCTCAGAATAATGAATGAAAATCCTAGATGTACACATATTCACAACATTGCATTTAGTAGATTATTGGAGCTAACAGTTGGGGTGAATATTTCAATTTCCTGAGTTAGCTTCATGCTTCGTTCTCATAAGGGAGTTGCCTTTATGAGGACTTTTGTAGCAGGGCAATGAAGTGGAAGATTCCTGTGGCTGGTGGTGACATCTTGCAACAAGCTGTGGCTGTAGTTGGATGCCAGAGGAGTTTGGTTGGCTAGTTCGTAGCAATCTTTTCTCCCAGAAACATGCATAAAATAAACTTGTTGGTATCCAGAAATTCCAGAAGCAACAGTCTAGTAGTTTGTGTGTTTATTTGTGTGAGTGTGCCTTAAAATCAGTGTTGACTCCTGGCAACCGTCTGCAGTTTTCTTAGTGAGTTTTTTTTCAGAAGGTTTGTTATTGTCTCGTTCTTAGGGCTGAAAGAGAAGGAGTGACTGGCAAGATCTCCCAGCTGGCTTCATGCCTTAAGGCAGGGCTGGAATTCAGTCTCCTGGTTTCTAGCCTAGTGCTTTAACCACTATACCAAGCTAGCTCTCTGTCTAGTAGTCCCTAGACCAGTGGTTCTCAACCTGTGGGTCGGGACCCCTTTGGGGGTCGAACAACCCTTTCACAGGGGTCGCCTAAGACCATCGGAAAACACATATTTTCAATGGTTTTAGGAATAATTTTATGGTTGGGGGTCACCACAACATGAGGAACTGCATTAAAGGGTCGCGGAATTAGGAAGGTTGAGACCCACTGCCCTAGACAGAAACTCCATTAGATGAAAATAGATGTCCATGAGAAATCAGCATATTGCAGAGGAGATTCTTAGGATAAAATAAATATAGAAAAACATCTGTATAATCTAATGGTCTGCATTTTATTCCATTTTGGACTGGACTGGGGAATTTGGGTTTTTGAGGCGAAGTAAATGAAAAGTGAGTGGATGTTATATGTTGTGCATGAATGTGTATGTGTATTATTTCTGCTTGGTTACTCCTTTTACTTGGCTCCCTGGGCTACTAAGTGCTGGTAGCAGTAGTAGCCAGGGGTGAAAAATATTCTAGGCATCTGCTCAGTAAAGTCCTCAGAATTGGACTGTACCTAGGCTGGCAGTGAGGCAGGAGTTTGTTTGGTTATCTGGGAAATGTTTGATGCTGATACTCCTGTAAAAGTGGGCAAGATGTTTGGGTGTGTTAACCCACCATTTGATTATTACATCTTTGTGTCTCCAAGCTGGTAAAGGCCACTTGGGAGGTGACATATAGTTGGGTAACTTGAGGGAGGAGATAGTTCCAATAACGTTGAAGGAGATAGCTGTGTGTTCCTGAGAGAGCTAGCACAGGTCACATGTGAATTGAAGAAGACCACAGATGAGTTAAGGGAAACCTAGGAGGGCTGGCAAAGGTGAGCAGGTGTGTATGTGTGTGTGTGTGTGTGTGTGCACGCGCGTGCTGTGGGCAGGAGCAACATACCAGAGCAACTTGCAATCTTCCTTGCCAGCTTCCCATTGACTTTGCTTGTGGGAAGTTGTCAAGGATCATGTGATTGCAACACCATGGTATCAAGTGCGCAGCTCATGATATTGTAATCATGAGTCAGGCATGTGAGCACACAGATTACAATCACTATTGTGAGGATGCTACAATGGCTGGAATTTGGAGATTGGTTGTACATCCATTTTTTCAGACCCACTGTAATTTAGAATGATTGCTGAATGAATGGACATAAGCTGAGGACTACCTATATTCTCTACTGAACCAAGGTGAGTCAACTTGTTCCCTTTTCTCATACTCCTTTTTTCTCAAGCCTGAAATGTCATTTATCATATGTGAAAACTTTATTTGGACGACATTTTGGTTATGTCCTTGTCCCGAGAGGCGGCTCTGTCCGATCTAACCTTTGTTCTTCATTCCCTCCAATCACACGGTTTTTCTATAAATTGGTCCAAGAGCCATCTTTCCCCTTCCTCACGTATCCTTCACCTAGGGGCCATCATTGACACTGTCTCCTCTCAAGTATCTCTGTCCCCCGAGCGTCAGGCTAGTCTGCGCTCGTTGGCCTGCAGATGCCTGTCTTCGGGCTCTGCATCCATTCTAACCCTGTCCCGCCTATTGGGTAAGATGGTGTCGACCTTTGGTATCACCCCATGGTCTCGCTTACACAGCAGGGACCTTCAATGGCTTCTGCTGCCCTTTCAAAGGACACTGCAAGACACTTCTTCCCGTCGAATCCGGCTTCTGGATCAGGTCCTCCGTTCCCTCCAGTGGTGGACCTTAGACGCCTTGTCCCTCGGGTCGTACTTCAGGGAGCCTCAACGTCTACAGCTGACCACAGATGCCAGCCTGTCAGGCTGGGGGGCTCACCTTCTCCATCATATGGCCCAGGGTCGGTGGTCAGCCCAAGAGTCCCTCCTCAACATCAATCTGTTGGAACTACGAGCCATACGGCTAGCTCTAATTCACTTCCAAGATCGCTTGGAAGGGAGGGATGTCCTGGTCCTAACGGACAATACTACCGCCAAGGCCCATGTGAACAAGATGGGGGGAACTCGGTCTCGGGCCCTAATGGATGAGGCTCGCCTCCTAGGCCTCTGGGCCGAGACTCATTTGACATCCATCAAGGCGGACCATATCTCCGGCGACGCAAATGTCCAGCGGATTCCCTTAGCAGGCAGCTGGTGGACCAGGGAGAATGGTCAATCTCTCACGACCTTTTTCTCGAGATCGCCACCAGGTTCGGGATGCCAGTCCTAGACCTGTTCGCTTCCCGGACGAATCATCAGCTGCCCCGTTATTTCTCGAGGTTCCTAGATCTGCAGGCGGAGGTCACGGATGCGCTTTGCAGCAGATGGCCGGCTGGTCTGCTGTATGCATTCCCTCCCCTACCTGTGATTCCCAGGGTCATCCGGAAACTTCTAGCGGAGGAAGCTCAACTGATATTGATCGCCCCATATTGGCCCATGCGACCATGGTTCGCGGACTTGCTGTCCCTATCGGTCTCTCCACCGTGGCAGATCCCTGCCTCCAAGGTACATCTCTTCCAAGGGGCCCTCACCCACCCAGACCCGGCCTGGCTTCGCTTGACCGCCTGGCGGTTGAGCGGTTCCTCCTGACAGCGGCTAAGGTTCCTCCGGAGGCCATTCCTATGATCCAGGCAGCACGCCGCCCGTCCACAGTTCGTATCTATGAACACACGTGGCATGCCTTTACATCCTGGTGTGCCACGGTACCAATTTCTCTGACTTCGGCCTCCATTCTTCATGTGTTGGCATTTCTACAAAGGGGCCTAGACAAGGGTCTGGCCCCAAGTATCTTGCGGTGTCACGTAGCTGCCATCGCTTCAATTCTGGCCTGCGGCTCTCCGGATTCCATCTCTCGCCATCCTATCATACAAACCTTCCTTCGTGGAGCAACGAATCTGCGTCCACCGACAATCCATCATTACCCCTCCTGAAACCTTAATAAGGTACTTACCGCTCTCATGTCACCTCCGTTTGAACCTCTTCGCTCGGTCTCTCTTCGTTTCCTTTCCATGAAGGTTGCTTTTTTGGTGGCGATTACATCTTCCCGCTGTATTTCTGAACTAGCAGCCCTTTCCATCAGGGCTGACCTATGTATTTTTCATAATGACAGGATGGTTCTCCGTCTTGACCCGTCCTTTTTACCAAAAGTTAACACCCCATTTCACAGAGCGCAGGAGCTTGTTCTCCCAGACTTTTGCCCTCGACCTTCTCACCGTTTGGAACGTTCATGGCACACCCTGGACGTCCGTAGGGTTCTCATGGTCTACATCGCTCGGACGGCGCCCCATCGCAAGACGGAGGCCCTTTTCGTGGCATTTCACCCTACCTCCATTGGTTCGAAGGGACAACTTTGGGTCGCTGGATCAGGGCCACTATTTCCTTGGCCTACCGCCACTCAGGCTCTATGCCACCAAGCCATATTACGGCGCATTCGACTAGGAGCGCCTCAACCTCCACCGCCTGGTCTACGCAGGCATCGCTCGATGAGGTCTGTAGAGCCGCCACATGGACGACCATAAGCCCTTTCGTCAGGCATTACAAGGTTGACGCCTTCGCGTCGTCCGACGCAGCCTTTGGCAGGCGAGTTCTACAGTCGGTACACACCGCTTGAATGGCACCGGACCTTTCTTCACCCTCCCTGGTGACACCAAACTTTGGTATGTCCCCACTCTGACTGACATTTTCCCCTAGCTGGAGAATGGACGTTGGGCTTACCTGATACGTCCCTTCTCAGCATAGGGTAAACGTCAGTCAGCCCCTCCCTCATGAGCAGTCCGCTGCTGGCTGGGTGTGTGTGTGGATTTTTTAACTCTTTCTTGTTGCAGGCAGACACGCTGGATGAGTCTGCAACTTCGCCCTCGCCGAAGAACTGGGGCGGCCCAGGAGGGCGGAGCTTTAACATGCCAGACTCGGTCAATCGCTAGACGGACCGTCTCTTCCCCACTCTGACTGACGTTTACCCTATGCTGAGAAGGGACGTATCAGGTAAGCCCAACGTCCATTCTCTCTAAAGCTCATTCCAGGCAATGTTGGTGAGAGCTTGAATCTAAAATCTCTAATTTGTGGGGCGCCACAGGTTTTGATACTTTGATCATCTTTTTTAATGCCTACATGAAATTGCTGAAAAAGATCATTTATCAGTTGAGAGTCAGGGATCATCAATATACGGATGACATTCAGTTGTTCATCTTGGCTCTTGACTAGCCATGTGATGGTGTCATAAGTACATAAGCAGTGTCCTGCTGGAACAACCCCCTAGCCTATCTAATCCATTAGTCTGTTGTCGTGATGGCTAACCTATTGCACAAGGAAGCCCACTATTCTCCCAGCAGATGACTTTCAGTGACAGTCACACTGCTATAAAAGCTATTAGCCCTTGTTCTCTTTTTTAATAATTTTTTTTATTAAGGATTTTGATTACAATAGTAAAAATGAATACAAACTCAAACAGGAAAGAATAGAAAAAAAGAATAAAAGGTGCAAAAAAAAAGAAGAGAAAAGAAAGTATATAATAAAAAAGAAAAAAATATATATAAAGAAATATATATACAGCTACAAGCAAATTTAATAAGTTTTCACCCTGATAATGTTACAACAAGATATCTATTCATCCCATATACTATCCCTTATCTATAAGCAAATCCAATAAACATCTATTCAATCTTGGTGTCTGTAAAAGTTGCCAAAATTTTATCTTAAAAAAGACTTATTTTAACCTTGATCAAATAAATCAACTTTACATTACTTCCTTTTACTTCTGACATGTTTATTTATTTATTTATAAAATTTTTAGACCATCTATCTTATCTCAAGGCAACTCTGGGTGTCTTACAATCTTAGTCTTAGTCTTTAATTCTTTCAAATATTAGTGTATGATTTGATTTCTTTTCAATTCTTTTTTACACAGACTTTCAAGGGTTGAATGAGGCTGCTTTGTAGATCTAATAAGAAAACATTTAACAAGTCATCCTCTTGGTTTGTTGTTTGTATTTCCCCTTTAATTTTTAAAAATTCAGTCAGTTTCTTTTGTATATCCTTTTTTTTTTTTTTTAATTTGATTTATATGCCACCCTTCTCCGGAGACTCAGGGCGGCTTACAATGCGTTAAGCAATAGCCTTCATACTTTTGTATATTTATACAAAGTCAGCTTTTGTACAACTCATTCTCTTGTTCATCATTTGTAGTTCCATTTTCAGTGCTTTGTCTTGTCAAACAAAATTTGCACTCCATCTGTCATTTCCTCATTAATGATTTTTGGACATAATCTATCCATATAACCAGAAATCACTACTAACACTGACATTGTAGCTATTAATTTTTACCTCCATTCTCAAAAATCAGCTTTAATATTTCCAATGATATGTTGTTTTGTTAACTGAGGTCAAAAACAGGCTTGTATTTTTACTTCTACTACGTTAGAATTTTAGTCTTCTCTTGTGTCCAGTTTCTAAAATCATAACATTGTTTATTTTTGTTATCAGCCAAGATAATCAAAATAATTGTAAGATTGTAAGCTGTTCAGAGTCATGTGACAGTAAGATGGGCAGCAAATAAGTTAAAAAACAAACAAACAAACACATAAATAAATAAATCTGGTTTCCATGAGAAGCCATTTTTAACAGTTAATTCCAAAATCTTATATGAAAAATCAGTACTCCAAATTTAAATTGATCTTTAATCTGTCCGTAACTTTCTTATACCAAAATCTTATTTAGACTATGGCTATTTATTTCAAATTCTTTAAGTTCTTAATTTTTCTTTTATTCAGAGTTGAAGCTCAAGTCATCTGGCAACTTTTCAAAATTGTTCTGAAGGACTTTACTAGTTTTAAGATGGTTATGTCAGCCTAGTCCAAGGATGACATAAAACAATCCAGCTACTTTCAGTACTTTATGTGCATACACCATATAGACAGAGTCTTGCCAGATTAAACATATACTACTCTAAGTAGGGACAAGGAGGCTCAGTGTCTAAGATGCTGAGCTTGTCGATCGAAAGGTTGGCAGTTCACTGGCTCGAATCCCTAGTGCCGCATAACGGGGTGAGCTCCTGTTACTTGTCCCAGCTTCTGCCAATCTAGCAGTTCGAAAGCACATAAAAATGCAAGTAGAAAAATAGGGACCACCTTTAGTGGGAAGGTAACAGTGTTCTCTGTGTCATGCCGGCCACATGACCATGGAGATGTCTTCGGACAGCGCTGTCTCTTCGGCTTTGAAACGGAGATGAGCACCGCCCCCTAGAGTCAGGAATGACTAGCACATGTGTACGCGGGGAACCTTTACCTTTACCTTTTTACTCTAACCTAATGAATATACTCTGAGAGAGTCTAAGAGCAATAATCCTAAATTTCTTCCTCTTCCCATGTTCCAGCTCCAGATTGTATTGTCTCTTGTCTTATCCCCCTCGTTGTAATGTGAACCTTCCTCTTGCGAACTGCGGTGTTACTGTATTCTACCATACCACCGTCCCCTTCATAGACACATGCATCCCAAGTTTATTTACTTATTTTATTTATTTATATCCACTATTATTATTTATTTAATAATTCAAGGTAGTGAACACACACAATCATTTTTCCTTCTCCTATTTTCCCCACAACAAACAACCCTGTCACCCAGCCAGCTTTCATGCCTTTCATGTCTAGAGTCTCCTGGTTGTAGACTTAACCTGTAGACCAACCTGGCTATTTTAATAGGTAAGTGATTAGAAAGTGAGGTTTGTAAATCTATCTATCTATCTATCTATCTATCTATCTATCTATCTATCTATCTATCTATCTATCTATCTATCTATCAATCTATCATCTATCTATCTTATATAATCACTCATTTTACCAAAGGCAACTCTGGGCGATGCACAACAGTCATATACAGGATAATTTACACACACACACACACACACACACACACACACACACACACACACACACACACACGATGTCTAATCCCTTCATTTCCCAGAGTTCAAACCTGTGGAAGACCATTATCTCGTGGCCTCCTTTCAAGGAGCAGACATTTGGAACACATGTGGTTAATCTCGCATCTTCTCCTTATGTGGAGAGTTTCCAAAGAACCCATCCACTCGCCAGTTCTTCTGTTTTGCTATAGTTATTGGCTCCACTTTCACAGAAATGTCTTCAGTTTGCCATGCTTCCCCGGAAGTCTGGTTAATCGCTGTTTTTCCCATGCTAAAGTCTTTTCTTAATGCCTTGAGGCTGTCAGCATCTGAATGCTTGCTAGGGAACAGGAACCCAAGTCCAAATAGTTTTGGTTCTTGGACCACTTGATTCAGAGGAATTTCAACCTCTGCTCCAAAAAGTGGTTGCACTGTCCTACTCAGAACTGTAGGGGTCTACCTGGAGCCCATTCCGGGATCAGGTGGCAGCACAGGTTTTGCACAGGTTCACTTTCTCTACCTTTTGTGCCCTTTCCTGACTTGTGGGGAGAGCTTATGGGTGGACTACTGCAATGCTTTCCACATGGAACTGCCACCTGGAAACTGCAGCTGGGTCCAAAATTCAGTGATAAGAGTTATGAAAGCTCCCTGGATGACTGGATAATTTGAACCAATTATCATTGCCCAATATGTTCCTGGAAATAACATTGGAGGAAGAAATCTTGCACTCTGAAGGAAAGTAAAATAGAAATCTAAGAAATGAAGTAAATTAAAAGAATGAACGACTGGCTCTATGAATGATCCTGTATCAAACAAGAGTATGGAATCTTCTGGTCCATTTATTGCCTTGCTAATTTCTAGATCTGATAAAATGTCCACAAAAATAAACACAATATATAATTTATGGTATAAGTTACAATGCTCTAGCTGAACTCAGTAGAACTTTATTCGGATAAAGCCTACAGTGTTCAATGTGGTTCAGGCCTTAGTGTTTAGGATTGGCTTAGCTTTAGACAGTTTCTGTTTTAACTGTGGTTCCTCTTTGTATTACAACATATTTAATGCATTTTGTTTAACAGAAATTATATAGTCCGCAGCTGATTTGTTTGTATTAAGGTTTTATAGTAAATCAAGTTATTTTTCAAAGCTGTCAAAGCTGTTTTAATTACGAAAACCTATTTATAGCCTTTTTTTTTTCTTTAGAAAACATCAATATTTATCATCTCTGCAGCTTATTTTCTGCTTGCAGTTAGATTTGAGGGCACCTAGTGGGGGATCCATTCAGAATTTTCATTTTGGCCTGTGTGCATCATTGCTCATACATATTTAAACTCTTAAGGGCTTTGTCTATGTCAGTTGCAAACTCTTTTCCCTTTTCCCTTTTATGAGTTTGTCTGAGATGCCCCGGCCAGCTGCTTGCTTTTATCTATGCATACTTAATTTTGCATTATTACTGGTGTCATTGGAACTCTTACCGAAGCATTTTGCTTCATTTGGTCCCACGTCCAGTAGCAAGCATGTTAATTAATTTGGATCCTATATTTAGATGCTCAGACTAAGAAAAGGTCACTGTTCTGCTAGTAGAATTTGCTACAGAATAATGCTGGGATTTTTTTTCTTCTTCTTGCTTTTCTTCTTGGAGCCATCATTCAAATCAGCTTTTAGAAAAGTTCCATCATGGTCGACAACAGGAGTGGGTTCTACTTACCTTAACTACCGGTTCGCATCATGCCCATGCACGCTCTTCTGCGCATGCACAGATCAACTTTGATGATGTCCAGGTCAGTGGGCGAAGCCTCCCGCCGGTTTTAGTACTGGTTCTTGTGAACCGGTCCGAACTGGGGGCAACCCACCACTGGTCCACAATATATACACTGAATGTTTGGTATTCAAAAAAGTAGAACCAGAGAAGAAGCCTATCTAAGAATTTGAAACACTTTGGCTGAGGGCTCATTCAGTTTGGCAAATTCTTCATGTACTTCTATGGAAATGTATAGTAAAGCTTGTAAATATCTCTATATTTCCATTTTCTGTATTACTTTTGCCAAGGTTTGGAAGGATTGTCAGTTTTATTGTATGTTCAAGGTCAGAAGCTGTCAAAAGATATAGCGCGATCCTCACAGAGATATTCTTCAGTGAAATAATGCAGTGAATACTTAGCAAAAGCCAAAACTTGGGTCAGTTCTCTCTAAACTAAGGAACTTTTGCCTCTTTAAAACAATTCACTATATCATGCAGCTTAACCCCCACCTAACTATGGATCAACCAAAAGAAGTTGTACTTTGATGGAGTTTCTGACTTCCAAGGACACTGTAGTACAGCCTCAGTGTCAACATAGCCTAGAGCTACTCTAGTGAATCTCTACTGAATTTAGGTTAGCACCTGTCTGATGTTAAATGGTATGGGGAAGGTCAACGGGGTATAGTAATTACAGGTTGCCATATCTTTCAGACAACTTTTGGTGGGAATATGTGGAAATAATAAGAACAGAATAGCAGTCATGGCATACTCCAGTTCATGGAGTGAAGGGTGAGTAGAGCAAAGAGAGGCATGAATCCTGGGTTGAAAGTCCAGTGGCCAATTACTACATGTTGCCTCCTCTTGGAAATTTTCTTTGTTTATTTTCCTTTCTGAAATGTCATTTAATTCCATAAAGAAGTCTAATGAGTTGTGTTCAGAACCATAATATATAACATGCTGTAAAATTCTTGTGAATTTTTATTTGCCATATCTTATTAGGAATTTAAACACTTGGAATCTGGACAGATACTTTACAGACCTTTTCTATTTACAGTAAGAGGTTATGTGGTATAATAGATGATCAGCACTATTACGCAGTATCATTTACATTGGGCCAAAATGTGCAATGCTGTTGGTTGTCTCATGATGAGGTTGAGAATAAATAATTTGGCAGGATGTTTAATTAATTAATTATGTAGATTTATATGGTCACCCATCTTGCACCTAACTCTGGGCAACAGACATGAAACCCATACACAAAAACAAAAAAAAACCCCATTAAAAACAGTAAAGAACTCAGCTAAAAGCTCCTTAATCAAGCAGACCAAACACAGATTGGGTTCTGTTAGCATCTTGGTTCTACACCTGAGGAGAGAACCTGTTCTGTCCCCATCTCACACACGCACACAAACAGACAGCCGGGGGTTAAATAAACTGGCAGACAACAAATTCTTCCGATAAGAAGCTTGGCAGCAACCCAGTAGCTGCTTGCCAAGAACTTTACTTATAAAACAAAATACACACAGTCAAGAATTGTCCAGGTCGTAAAATAAATCCAAGGCCGATAATGTTGTTTCCAAAGATGCAATGTGACCCCGATAGTAGTTACTTTTGTCCGTCACAGAGTCTGAATGGCCACCTCACCCCCTTTTATACCTTGTGGGGTGTGGTCCAGTGACTCAGCTTAATCTCTGGCATGGCTTTTCTTCTGTTGCGCACGCTTATCTCTGCGACGCTGCCGAGGATCCAGCCAAGACTCATTTCCCTCATCACTGTCCACCTGTGGCTGTGTGGACGTGCTTGGCCCCGGCCCTATCTCTTGCCCTTCGGCGGACACCGAAGGCATTGCCAGAGAGGAGGATCCTGGCGAGGGAGGCCTTGCCAACTCCCCTCCTTCACTCTCGGAGTCCTCTCCTGCCGATGACACAGGCTCAGGTAATGGAGCCACAACAAAACCAAGTTATTAAAGCTTTATGAAAGGCCTACACTTCTGGGTCAATCTGAAGCTTGAGGGAGGAGACTGTTCTATAGTGCAGTTGCAACGATAGAGAAGGCATAGCTCCTAGGTCCCACAGGAGAACATTGTTTCATAGAAGGGTTACTTTAGGCCTAGGCATTTTACAGCCCCCGGGTGACACTGGCACTTTGGATGTCCCTATCCAGCCCACGTGAGGTCAATCGGAAGTTAAAATGGAAATAAGTGTACTTCAATGCGCCATGCATACAATACAACTGCACTGCTTTTATTTTGAAAGGGACTGATATATTTTTTTCAGTTTGCATCTGTGCATCTGTATCTGCTCATCTTCACAACCCTATTGGTTCAGCCCTTCACAAAAATCCCAGTTTCTTATGTGGCCCCTTGGGAAAATTAATTCGCCACTCTTGCTTTAGGAACTAATAAATCACCACACTTCCTGATAAATAAATTGTGAGATCATTTTTTTTCCCCATAGGGATATCTGTAGCCGATTCTGAAGCTACATTGATATGACACAGTAAAGATGGAGGAAGAAGTGACTACTTTTAATGTAAATTAGGAATGTGGTGTACCTCCTGGAAACAGCGTAAGATGATTAAAGCAATATGACAGAAAGAGTTAAATGTCCCTCCCTTAAACATTTTCCATATCACTATCTGCTCCATTTCTCCCCTGGTTACTTTGAAGTAAAGAAAAAAATATTAGATCAGTAAATCTCAAAACACATGCAGTTAAGTTTGTGAAACATGTATGTGAACAAGAGACACTTGGAAATATATGCTGTTATATTTGCCATAGATGCAAATCCTTTTGTTCTGATTCAGAGACACCCGCTCCTATTTTCTTGCATATAAGGTTTGCTGTTCCCAGCTTGCTAGCTGCATTGTAAGGAAAATGACTTAACATCAGCCTTTTCTCTAATCAACCTTGTTCAGGTGCCTGCCTTGCATCCTTAGTACAGAAGTTTTAAAGAACACTTCAAGGTCTGAGAATCTGCTGATATGCAGTTATCAGGTGCTCAGCTATGTGCTGTATCCTGTTCATATTGCGAAAAAGGGACAATATCAATAATCCAGCTTCTACCAATATACCAATAGTATAATACCATACCAAAAATTCAGGTGAATGTCCCACAGTTTTGCACTGGCATAAATCAAAATTGAAGTGAATAGGAAAAGATGTTTAAAACAGTTAATTTGTTTTTCTGTGAGACTTCTTCAGCAATGAGTAATGGCAAGGAGTCAGGAGTTGGTATTTGGGGGTGATAGGTGATTGGATAAAAACAAGTCTTGTAGCATATCTTCATTCTGGTTAAAAAGTTTCATTTGACTTGACCTTACTAGCAGTTTCTTCTGCTACTACGGAGTTTAGGACACTAGCATATTAAATGGATTCCTTAATATTTTCCATGTTTGCCAAGAGTATAAATCTGTTTCAGCAAATGTTTTTTCCAATCTAGAATCTAATTCTCGTATCTCCACTTTTCTTCTAAACACAGTGAATTCTGACACTAATGTGAAATGTTTGCTATGTAAGTATGCATATATGTGTGCTCGGGTGAAATCCAGCAGGTTCTGACAGGTTCTGAAGAACCGATAGCGGAAATTTTGAGTAGTTCGGAGAACCGGCAAATACCACCTCTGGCTGGCCCCAGAGTGGGGTGGGAATGGAGATTTTGCAGTATCCTTCCCCAGGAGTGGGCAGGGAATGGAGATTTTGCAGTATCCTTCCTCTGGAGTGTGGTGGGAACGGAGATTTTGCAGTATCCTTTCCCTGCCACCCCCACCAAACCATACCACACCCACAGAACCGGTAGTAAGAAAATTTGGATTTCACCACTGGTTGTGCTTTTCCTTTTTCAGTGAAAAATGTAGTCATTCAGATATTTGTGGTTGTGAAGAACCTGAACAAATGAACGAGGAAGAGAAGAAGGAAGAGGAGGAGCAGGACAAAAAGTAATACTAGAAACAGTAGTAGTAAAGGAAAACCCTAACCCTAACCTTTCAAAGGTAGGTGAAATGAGGACCCAGATTGTGGGGGTAATAAGCTGACTTTGTATAAATATACAAAAGTATGAAGGCTATTGCTTAACGCATTGTAAGCCGCCCTGAGTCTCCGGAGAAGGGCAGCATATAAATTAAAGAAAAACAAACAAACAAACAAAAAAAAAACCTTAACCCGGTACAGAGCACATTTTAGTTACATATGGTCTTGCGAACAGGAGCAATATATTCTGTACTGTGAAGACTTTGACCCATGCAAAAGTGGTTTCTAGACAAGATTCAGCCTTTCTGAAAACAGAAGAACAATTTTTCCCCCTTTATCCCTGCAATGTAGTACATTGTACTTTGTAATAAATAGATCTATAGGGCATTGCCCAGCATGTGCTACTTGTCACTTAAATTTACACTCCAGGCTCAAGGGATTTTGGAAATATTTTCTGCGTGATTTTTTTCATAATTCAGAAGGTGAAAGTTTCTGAAAAATTAAATTTCTCCTCTCTAATCAGTTTCCAGAAGGCATTTAATGATTACAAGGAATTTAGCTTCCCTAAGAATAAAATAAACACATCTTAGCCTGAACCAGTTGGCAAGGCATGTTATTTAGACAGCTATGGTATTGTATGAATAGTTTTGTCTCTAGACAGTTTTGGATGGCAAGAAGAATAGATATGTTTTTTTGTATGCACTTTGTTTACACATATTTAAACTGGGTCCATTCTAAAAAATATCTAGAAATAAATAATGCTGCTGTTCTTTGTCCTGAAATACTGTTGTGTGCTTAGGAGAAATATTTTTTTATTAATTTGATGATGTTACCTTTCATAATCAAGTGAATAATAGTCACTTATAGTTTTTTTAGAACCTGATCACTGATATTTCATGCACATTTCTAAGATAGCAATAGCAATAGCGATAGCACTTATAGTATATTATAGACTTATATACTGCTTCATAGCATTTTACAGCACTCTGTAAGCAGTTTATTGAGTCAGAATATTGCCCCAACAATCTGGCTCCTCATTTTACCGATCTCAAAAGGATGGAAGGCTGAGTCAACCTTGAACCAATCATGATCAAACTCCTAGCAGTGGAATGCAGAGTTAGCCTGCAATACTGCATTCTAACCACTGCGCCACCATGGCTCAAGATGGCCTGACAACTAAATAATGCTTTATATCTTAGCTTCAGTTTTTAATTTTAAAATTATTGTAACAGTGTGATTGGATTGGTACATTTTTACATTTGAAATTATGTGATATGGGTAGTCCTCGATTTATGATCACAATTGGGACTGGACTTTCAATTGTAAGTCATTGTGGTTCTAAGTCAACACCACGTGGCTGGACTTGATTTTAGAAACCTCCTTACAATTGTTTAGTCAATAAACAAGTTGCCATGATTGTTAAACAAACCACATGGTTGTGAGTATAAACTAGTTTTATCCAATGGACATTTTTGCCATTATTTTTTGCAAGGAAACAACTAAAAATGATCCAAATATGATTATGTGACACTGGCATGCTGCAGCTGTAGTAAACGTGAGCCAGTTGCCAAATACCCAGAATGTAATCACGTGATCATGAGGATGGTGCTGCAGTTGTTGCTTCCAGAGCACGTCATAAGTAACTTTTTTGTAGTCAGTTGTAATTTCAAATGTAATCAAAAGTAATAAGTCATAAATTAAGGACTACCTGTATGCAAACATGATGACTAGGACCAATTGGGGAAAGCTTTTCCCCAACTATATATTTTCTCAAAGCGATTAGAAACTTCTTCCTCCCATTGTTTTGCATTCCATCCTCATCCTTCAAAATGATGAGTAGAAAGGAAGGAAATCATAGCTGACAAGGGATATGTGGTAGATATGTGGAGGTCACATGCTCCTAATCAACAGAGAGGTCTCTTAATTATTAACAGCTGTTCAAGTGCCTGTGTGTATCTGTATCTCCTATTTGTAAAAAAAAAACTGCTCAAAAAGTGTACAAATATTTAAAAACAAGGATACTGAGAACTGATATTTAAAAGACAACTGTCAACTTTTGACCTGAAACGTATCATCATATCTTATCAGGTCCTGCAGATCATATACCGTATCTCGTTTGTTTCAAGATTTTTACCTTTAGGTAATTCAGTTCTGGTTTAATTCACATTCCTCTCATATGTATTCTGGAGTTGTGAATGATTAACCTTCAGTATGGTGTATCTTCTCACAAAATACTATGAAGAAAGGCAATAAATGTGAGAAAGACAAATGGTTGTGAGGAATAGGGTAGACTATATGAATGTTAGCTTAAATCCAGTTAAATTTTCTTACGTTCCCATTTTTATTACCCCAACTTCTTCTGGATATTGGTACTTAAAGAATATCAAGTCAGGGTTTTATGATTTTAAAAACATCTTCATTTCTTTCTGTAGCCTTGATATCTAACTAAATTTCTAAACCAATGTGTTATTTATCATGAAATTCAGTTTTTTCGTATCCACTTTCAGAGGATGGTTGTACCTTTATGTGATGTCAGTGCTTTGTAATTCAAACAGTATACTGTGGAAAGAGTATTAGAAGACTCCAGTTAACACATATTCTTTTAAAGGCATTGGTTTTATGTATCTTACACATCATACATTGATGGGGAAAAAATATAAAATATTTTGGCCTACAAGGAATAATCTTACAATAACTGAGTTGAAATAATAAGTGCCATGATGGAGAATGTGTTTGGTCATGTAAAAAAATCTGCATAGATTTTCCACTGGGATGGAGTAAAATAGGTTGCAGCATGTTAAGTAATTGAAGGAAAGAGAACTATGAATTCCTTGATAGCAGTATTAGAATTAGGATTGTGCAGTGTTTCATGATTGAATTGGAATATGTGAGATATAAATACCATATTAAAGATATAAGGTTGATGCTTTAGAAGTTACAAAGCTGCCAATATAACATCTGCTTACAGTTCATTTTTTTAAATATAATCTTATTGAAGAAATGTTTAACCAGATAAAAGCAATTTAACAAGGAAATTAAGAAAGAATAGTGAATAACTAACAATGAAAATAGAAAAACATATATGCCTAGAGTTGCTTCATGGGAAGATGGGAAGCATATAAATTTAATAAATAAATAAAATTACATGTTAGTTACTTGTATATACAGTAATTCAACTTCAAATTCTGTCATCTTCTCAATTTCAACTGTTCTGTTATCTACCATAAACTTTTCTCTTAACTGTTCATATGAAAACTACTGAGCACAAAATCCCTCTGCAGCCAATTGCTTTTTTGATTTCATCTTATATTCTCAGCTTTAACAACTCCTGAGTTTTTTTTTTCCTATTGTTTCTTTCCAGTAAAACGCTTCTTGTGCTGAGACTCATAAAAGCATTTTTGGATACAGACTGGGTTTATATCTGTTCCATGTTCTCAATATGGCACATCTAATATAATGATTCTTAAAATCTACATTAACATTATCGTACCACAGAAAACCATGCCATCTGAATTTTAGATCATGCACATCTCTTATTTCTAAGCAAAATCTATTTTAGTAAGTAAAATGAATTATGCAAAACAAGAATTTTGAATTTGCAAATAAGCCAAAAAAGAAAAAAAGAAAAAGAGAAAATCATGATGCTTGCAGTTTTTTAAAGCAGCCGTATCGAGATATAATTATTTTAAGAGTTTCATACAGGAATCATATTATGTACCTCTTTTCTTGCTAAAAATGTTTGAAGTACAATTTGTTGGCCAAATGAGGTTAAAAGAGTTTTACCATTTCTCCCAAAGATAACTTTCAAAACTTGGTGGCTCATATCCATTTGACAATTTTAGTGTTCAGTGTCTCATGTGTTATAATGAGTGCCCACGGCATAATCATATTTCTATTATTACATAGGTAGATTATTATAACCAATTATTAGAATAATTTATGAAAGGAGTTTTTCCATTCTCATATTTACAATGGAATGAGATTTCTTAAATGTATTTCTGTTGGGGAAAACCAAAAGTTATCAGAAATTTAATATAGGGATTAGTGGACAATTTCCCTGAAAATATGCTTTAAAAGAGTAAGAAAATCTACATGAATAAAAGAAGATGAGAAAAATAGGGTAAATATTAATGAAAAGATTGAGAGGTCAAATGTATTTTGGAGAGATTTATTTGACCTACAAAATATTCAGTTCTAGAATGTAGAGCCTGTGCAATTTTTAATGTATTGACTATTAGGCCTATTATGAATAGATATAGCTAGCACCAGAATCTCCCTATACTCTAGTGAGTAAAGTGGAGCATTAGAATTTGGATTACCTCAATATTTTTCTACAGATACGATATTAAGAACAATTACAGTTTCTCATTAGTGCTGAGACCAAAATTAAATGACTCACACAAATGTGTGCTTTGCAAATATATAAATGTTCTCTTGAGAGACATTAACATGATTATTTTAAGGTCTAGTCCATTATTCACAATGTGTAAATAAACTGTTCCCTTATGGTTAGAGAAGCTCTCTTATAAAGTAATGAATGGATTAAAATAAATAAGCATTATATTCCATTGATAATTGTTGTGGTGGTATCCCCATTACAAGTTTATAATAAATTTTTAATAATACCCAACAACTATGATTCCGTTGATGAAAACTTGCTCTACTCTCCATATTGCCTGATGTTTTCATGCATGTGGGAGAGGATTTCCTGAGAAGAATAGATGCAATGAAACCAGAAGAGTTTTTTAAAGTAATTTTTTGAGCTTTGTAATTTGGAGTTAAGAGTAATATATTCTGCAGTTCTTGGCTCCCACAATTGGAATGTGTTCACATATGATACCCAAGAACTACAGGTATTCTATTGTGGTAGTTTATGTTCATTTCATTGGTTAGCTTGTTCAGTGTATGATAAGATTGGGAATAAGATTAATAAAGTATGTGGGGTTTTGAGTGGTCTTGTTGTGTTGTATTAAGAGAAATTAATTTGGAGACCATTTTGTTTTCAATTGTTTGCCATTAATGGACAGGATGCATATATTATAAGGCAGGATGCATATATATTTTTTTTGCTGAAGGGGTCTAAGATTGCACTAGCTACCTCGGATATATTGAGTTGCTGAGCTTGAATTTTCCACATTAAAAAAAAAAAACCATGGCCTTCTTTAAATGTACCTGCTTATTAAAGAAATAATTAAAATTAGAAGCTTTTTTTCCCCCCTGGAATAATAAGTTTTGATATCAAGGTAATTTTCATGGGAGTGGTCATTTTCAAAAGCAACCCTTTACATTTGGAAGCTGCACATTCAACTCAATAAATTATTTGCCTCAGTGACGAACATTTGAATTAGCTCTAAAAAGAGAACTTAATTAAAGCCAGGTTAGGGAGAGTCCACAGATGCTGTAAAAGGACTGTATTGGGCTCAGTGGAGCAACAAACTGTAGCCTGTTGATCTGATAAGAAACTGGTGTCAACCACTCTGTAATACAGAAAGAATGTTAGACTCTCAATATATATCAGATCAATCTTTGCCCCCTTTACCCTTAATTTTCTGCCTTCTTCCATCCATGTAATGGAAGGGGGAGGGGGAGGCTTTTTTGTAGAGAGAAAGGTTAATATACTGGAAGAAAGGAAAACACTGTTCAGGCTGCCTGAGATGTTGGCTGTTTTAAATGTGTTAGGAATCCTTGCCATTTATAACAATGTGTTGCTTGGCAATGTAGATATTTCAAGACATTTACCTGTATTACTGAGTCTCAGCTATAGTAGCTGCCTTCATCATGGATTGCAAGGATACTTGACATTATATGCATAAAAAATGCTTTGACGCCTGTCTAAAGTTACTGTTAATGTGCAAGACAGAGGATACTAATAGCTTACTTGTCCATTCTTAACGATGTTGAACTTTACAGTCACCTTAATTGTCCTTTGGGATTACTAGGATGATTTTTTTTCCCCTTTTCTGTCCTAGACTTTCTTAACGTATCTATCACAACTGGGGATGCTTCTATTTGAGTCACATTTTCTGTATGTGAAAAGAATTGCTCAATTCTGAAAGACTTGGGAATTTCTGCCAAGTTTTTTAAAGTTAGCTTCAGGCATCTGGAGTACATTTACAGGCATAATTTTTTCTTATTATACGTTTAGATCTGCAAACACTGAGCAAGAATTGTTCTAGCTATTGTGCAAAGATTGAGAGATTTGACTTCTCAGGCGATGCCGAGGCTTCAATTAGGAGTGGTTGGATTTGTATAGAGCTGCCCCATGTGGTGAGTCATTGAACTGCATATTTCTGTCTCTGGAAAGGCAATTTAGGACACAGTCCTGAGGCGACGTTGTCAAGCAAAATTTGGAAGCTTCTATTAGGAGCAGTGCCTTTTCATTTCACTTTGTAGAATGCCTTCCCATAGTTAGAGAAGGCATTTGGTGTCAGCGGCAGAATCAGCCCAATACAGTTTGTTGCTTGAGGTGAAGGAGAAAAATTCCCCTCTGCTATAGCTCCAGAAACCAAATTGGCACTTGAATCTTATTGCAGCACCAATGGTGAAACTCAGGGGCAGCAGATTAGCATAGAATTGCAGACAGGTTGTTCAAAAAAAAAAAACAACAACAGAGGGGAAAAAAAGTGGTAGACTGCCAAGATTACTGTCCTTCAAATGACTCCACTGTAGTATTTGGCACTGAAACAAGCACCTCAGTTAGTCAAGTAAATTTATTTCAGCTACTATGGGCTTTTTTCTTTAAAAAATTAATTTAATGATTATTGCTATTTTAGTGATGTTTTGTTTCATACTTATCTTCAGCTGCTGTAAACTTGGTGGATTTTCTGTCTTTATTTACTTTATTTGCAATTTTGCATCATCTTTTTATTTAATTTATTTAATTTAGAATATTTTATTATTTTATGGAATAATTAAACTGTAATTCATAAAAATACAAAGAACATTGATGATGATAATTTATTCCCCTTGCTTCATTCCATTCTGTCTGTTGCACTTGCCATCTTTTAAATTTTATTTATGTTATTAATAATAATAATAATAATAATAATAATAATAATAATAATAATAATAATAATAATTTTATTTCTATACCGCCCTTCTCCCGAAGGACTCAGGGCGGTGTACAGCCTATTTAAAAACACAGACAAAACAACAATATAAAATTTAAAATAATTAAATAAATTGGCTCAGATTTAAAACCCCAAAAAATTTAAATACCCCAATTTAAAACTATTGTGTTGATAGTCCGGCCTGGCGGAACAACAGGGTCTTCAATGCGCAGCGAAACACCCGGAGGTCGGAGATCTTACGAATTTCCGGGGGCAGTTCGTTCCACAGGGCTGGGGCTCCCACAGAGAAGGCCCTCCCCCTGGGTGTCGCCAGCCGACATAACTTGGCTGATGGCACCCTGAGGAGACCCTCTCTGTGGGAACAGACTGGTCGGTGGGAGGCTATTGGTGGCAAAAGACGGTCTCGGAGGTACCCGGGTCCTATGCCATGGAGCGCTTTAAAGGTGGTAACCAACACCTTAAATCGCACCCGGAAGACCACTGGGAGCCAGTGCAGCTCGCGCAGGAGGGGTGTCACATGGGCACAACGGAAATTATAATTTCTTTGATATGAGCTGCCCAAAATCAGGTGGCAAATAAATTAATATTATTATCATCATATCATTGTCATCATTATCCAATATATCTAAAATGTATCTTGACAAAACAATTTCTGATTTAGTTAGAAAATAAAGCTAGACGTGTATGATGCATTCCATTTAATATATTATAATTTTCTTCAATTGGAGGGCTATCTTTCTATATTTACAAATCTGAAATTGCCAATCACGAGTTTTTTAATTAGGTGCCTAGAAAGCCAAATTTATTTCACGACATTTTTAGAAATGCTATACAATTTACATATGCATAGACATACATATGTACATTTGAAGTTGAGAAGATGTTTCAGAGCATGAAGGAGCACAAATATAGCATGAGTTTGCAGCTAATTAAAGCAGGTGTATTCTTTACCAGAATTGTGTGACTGACCTCTGCAGTTGCTTTACAGTCCCAGGAAAGGATACGTTTGGTTTAAGTAATTGAAGACAAATGCTATATGTATAATCTAATGCACTTTTTTGACTTTGAATCTAAAATACTATACTACCTTAAAATATACACTCATGCAAAGAGATTTTCTGTAACCTCTTTTCACCTTTTTATTGCCATTACGTTTTGTAGCATAGACTGTAATGCCCCATTGATTTAAAGGGTCATTAAAAGTTCATAGATGGTTAGATGATTAGTTCATCGTGAGCTTAATGAAGCCCAATGCAAGTTCATTGTGGATGTGTGCAGTACAATTATCAGTTGCAAATATTTAATTATTTTTTTCAGATCAGTTTTGTTGATCACCTGTGTTTGTGTTTTGACTATGCTGTCTAAATCCAGTTAAAATCAATATGAGTGGGACTTAGATTTGTTACAGTTTAGTTCTATCCGTAGCTTTCAATTTAGTTGTGAGTAACCTTTTCTGAAATTATGTCCCTGGTGTCCTTTATTTTATTTGGTAATTTGTAATAGGTTTGTAGGAACTATGAAATAAATCTGCTGTAGTATTTGGACCAAGGGCTCTGATAAATACTTTAGTAGTATTACAACTATTTAAAATCTCAGCTATGTACTATTGTAATCTAAAGATGTAAAGCTCAGGGCAATAAACATGCTGTTTTTAGAATATATTTTCCTTGTTTGGAGTGAGAAAACTGAACAGGATATGCAACTGTTGGACTTTTAGGCACAGTTTTCCCAGCCTTTCTTGAGAATGGGATTTTAAGGGACTGGGGAGAGATCATATGACAGGATAAAAATACTTTGAACGTGGAGCAAAAGCCCTGGAGCTCAGTGCATGCTTGAGAGACTGACCTTGTTACTAGCTTCAGTTCTTGACTTTTCACCCTATATGTTCAGGGCATTTTTTTCAACTCCAAACATTTCACATGGTTTCACTGAGAACTAGCATCATCAAGCATTTCTGAGAATTAGCACACCTGAGATAACATTGAGATAATATCCACAAGGATTACATATTATATTTGATTTCAGCAAAGTTTTGGCAAAGTAATCTGTGATATTCTGATTAGCAAGATAGTTAAACGTGGATTGATTTTCCTAACAAGCAGATGCACAGATTTCTTGAAAATCATACTCAAACAACACCCATCAACAGTTTCTCATCAAACTGGGGAAAAAGTATCAATTGGGATGCTACTAAATTAAGTCCTGGACCTTGCATTCTTCAACATTTTCATTAATGACTTGGATGAGAAAATAGAATGTCACAGATTGCAGAAGATTTAGAAAATGGTTTAAATATTTAATACCTTAAAAGGAAGAACTAAAACGTTCTTGATAGGTTAGAAAAATGGGCTGAATATAAAGGATTGAAATTTAACAGAGACAAGGTTCTTAATTAAGGAGACAGAAAGGTAGAATACAAAAGAAAAGCAGTATCTTGACTTGTCAATATTACTTGTGAAAAGGTATTGAAATAGTAGTTTATTATGAACCAAGTATCAAGTCAATTGATGAAGAAAGAGACAAATGAAATTTTAAGCTGCCTTAAAAGAAATTTAGATTCTAAGCCACAGAAAGGAATTTTTAAAAGTTATTCTGACTTGATCAAATCCAGATGTTTGTTTGTTTGTTTGTTTGTTTATTGGCTGCCCATTATACCACAGGATAACTCTGGGTGGCTTACAATCATAAAACATAAAAATTGTATACACTAAAGACATAAATAAGTTAATACACAGCCAAACACTACAGTCCAATTAAGGGGAGGGCGGGAAGCGGGGGGAAGCGGGATCTCAAACATTTAGAAAGTCCTGAAGTTCAGTTCTGGTCATTAGAAATTCAGGCCAACTGAACAGAAAACAACTGAAATGAACATGAGAGTTAAAACTACTAACTCTAGGAAGAGAAGCTGAAATAGCTGGGGATGTTTAGCTTTAGGAACAAAGAGGTAGGGGGCCAGATTATAAAATATTATCAGGCAGAACTCAGGAAATATGCTTCTCTATTGCCACCTTTTTGGAACTGTACCTTCACCCCCCCTCCCCCCGAGATTTCATTGGTGCTGACTTTGCTTGCCTTTTGAAAAATATTAAAAAATTTGCTCTTTCCCCAAGGATCAGGGAATGGTATGAGGATGGACCTGTGCAAGAGAATTGCTAGTATATGGATTTAGGCTATCAATGAACAGGTTTAAAATGATCATGTAACCAAGCAAAATTTTGCTTCATTCTTCTGCTTTTTAAGAACTAGAGTTGATTTGAAGAGCTGCATTGAATGGTTTATTTATTCATTTG
Source organism: Pituophis catenifer annectens (assembly GCF_029215685.1). Classification (NCBI taxonomy): domain Eukaryota; kingdom Metazoa; phylum Chordata; class Lepidosauria; order Squamata; family Colubridae; genus Pituophis; species Pituophis catenifer. The sequence goes on from NW_027256882.1 coordinate 112,719,547, forward strand.
TTTGATTGAAATTATCTGGGCGATTATTGGCCTTATTCCTTTCCAACCTGCTGCTAGGTTTCTAGTTGGTATCCTTCTGCAGCTTTCCAGGCATGCTGGTTTAGATCTGTGAATGGGAACAGAGTTATCCATCATTCATGCAGGTGCAGGAAAGAGAGAAGAATTTGAGAAATAAATATCCTTGTGGGATGTAAGAATTGCTGACTCTATCTTTGCATAGTTAACTAAGTTTCAGGTGTTGGCGGTTTTGTTTTTTGTAAAAAAAATCCTTATTTTAATGCTTTTGCGGTAATTCATTCACTAATATGCTGATAGGTTTGGATTCTTACAAGTCAGGCATCACTTTGCATATTTCATTCTTAGTCAAAAATACTAGCAGGTTAAACCTAAGAAAACCAGAAGCTATTGTACATGATCACTGATGGGACTTTGAAGCCTCCCTACGCTGCCCATTTCACCTTAGGTTTTGTATTCTATCATTAGAAAATAAAGTTCTACAAATCTCCTTATCCAAACTGATTCATTCCTCTCCTTTAATGCAGGATCTCATGAGTGCCCTTGTTTGGAATTATCGCAGCATTTCCTTCTGCTCCATATGGATATTAAGTATAGGTAGTTGCCCACTTACCACCACAATTGTCTACTGCTAAACAAGATTATTAAGTGAGTAACACCTGATTTTACAACCTTTTTTTTTTTTGCCATAGATGTTAAGCGAATCACTGCATTCTCTTGAAGTTGTTGACTAAATCCAACTTCCCTCATTGACTTTGCTTGTCAGAAGCTGGCTGGAAAGATCGCAAATGGGAATTCATGATCCAAGAACACTGCAATTATTGTAAATATATGCCAGTTGTTAAGTACCCAAATTTTGATCATGTGACCATGGGGATGCTGCAACAGTGTAAGTGCAAGGATCAGTCATAAATCACCTTTTCAGCTGTTGTAATTTCGAACAATCATTAATAAATGGTTGTTAAGTTAAGGGCTACCTGTAGTACAAAGAAGAGACTGTGTGAACAGGCTGTGCTTGTAATGAGATTTCTCCAACTTTATTCTCTTTGACTAGTACTATTTACTATTAAATATCTAATGTCTGTTATACAGACTGATACTAGCTTGTTCATTTAAAACATATTCCATCCCTCAGTTTTAATAAGTAGTATGATTTTACAAAATACAATAAATTATTAAAGACAACATGAAACAATTTGGCATGGATAAAAGAATACCAGGCATGGGAAAACTATAAGAGAAAGTCTTTGCCTACAATAAACATAGACTCTACAGTAAAAAAATAGATAGCAAGCAAGGTTCCTTTTCCCCAATTGTTACCTTTCTCCAGGTAGTGAAAAGCTACCGGTTAGGCCAAACTGGTAACGATGGCAGTGGTTGGTTCAGAGAACCGGTAGTGATGGCAGTGTGAGGCTCCGCCCACCTGCCCAGTCATCGTTAAAACCAGGAAGTAACCTGTTTTTTACCCTCTGTGCATGGGCAGAAGGGTTTGCGCACGCGCAGAGGGTCTGCGCGTGCAAGCGGTGCGTGCACTTCTGAACCGGTAGGGAAGGTAAGTAGATTTCACCCCTGTCTTTCTTAAGATGGTATGAATGTTCAAGTGAACATTTACAGTGAGTGAAAAATAGTCACATCTTTGAGTATGAGAGGCACAGAGAGAGGTGTTTAAAGATCAGCAGTAGCCTTTAAAAGTTTGTAACAAATCAAATGCCAAGGAGCTCAGTGATTTTGAATTCAAAACTGTTAGATAGATGCTGCTGTTACTAAAAAAGGCATTTAATACATTTATGGGGAAAATTGGCATATATAGCAGTGAAAGCGTAAGTAATACTTATTAAGTATATCTATGTGCAAATTGTTCTTGTCAGTCACATCTTTTTGGTAAAATTTGAAATGAACTGAAATTAATAGCTATACCTTTTTTTAGTGTAGTGAGCAATAAGAAGGTTATGTTAGCTTTAAATGGAGATGAATCATACTGACTTGGGAATCAGTTCAACAGTGTTTGCTTGTGACAGGTTTCTATACATTTCTGAAACTTTTCTTTATCCCGAGAATAAGGATTCTAGAATACTATATAAACATATAAGAGACTTAAGCTCTCTGGCTAAGGCTAGGATAGGAACTCAAAATGGGAACCCAACGTGCCACTTGTGCTCCTTAACACTCCTGAGATTTGATGGCAAAATGACTACTTGTTAGTTTCATGATTTGGGCTTCCAGTATTCCACACATAAAAGGATATAATGGGAATGGAAGCTTCTAGGGGCATCTTCTCTTTGCAGCTGTAATGTGTCTCCTAGCACTTACCCCTGAAGTATTTCTAGGCATTCCCCAAAACAAACAAACAAACAAACAAACAAACAAACAAACAAACGAAGTTGAGATGGTAAACATGCTTGACTTTTGATACCAAAGTTTTGCCTCCATAATGTATTTGCAAAACACCTACCATGTTTCCCCAATAATAAGCCCTCCCACGAAAATAAGCCCTCCCCCCAATAATAAACCCTCTCCTGAAAATAAGCCCTCCCCAAAAATAAGCCCTCCCCCAAAATAAGCCTCCCTGAAAATATTTAAACGCATGTGCAGCCAATCCCCACCATTTCCTCTGGTTAGGGTTAGGGAGAAAGAGCTGGAAATCAGGTAAGACGGCAAGAGGAGCCTCGTCTTGCTCCACACACCCCAAAATAATAAGACCTCCCCGAAAATAAGGCCAAGCGCTTAATTCGGGATTCAAAAAATATAAGACAGAGTCTTATTTTCGGGGAAACATGGTAAACCCTGAATGTAATTCTGATCGGTATGTTATTCGTTTTTCTTTTCTGGATACATCAAATCAAACATTTTGCTTCAGGTAGCCTTTTTCTTAGAAAGTTTCTCACCTAGGAAAAGCAAGCAGTAATCCTATACCAGAGTATTTGGCCAGTAATGAAGCTTAAGGTGAAATTATGGATCAAGATCTGGAGGTTTTTTTAAGTCATTAAATCCATTACCTGATAACTTCTGTATGTGCTGTAGCTGTTTGACTGCTTTTTATTTCACTGGGGCCTTTGCTACTGACTGATTTGTTATGGCATGCATTGGAATCACCAGCCCAAATATAAAGCTTATCATGCAAGGTAAGGATTATTCTTCAGACTTTAGCAAAACAATAAAAGAAAGCTAAATAATGCAGATGACCCTTCAATAGAGTTATATGAATATATATTAACAGATAAAGGTTAGCTAAACTGCTAGTCTTTAGTTGGCGTGGCCATTCTCTTAAAAGTTCACTGGAAAGTTGTTGGTTTCATTTGTTTTACCAAACCATTGTATCTTTAATTTTGCAGCAAACCTATATAGCGTTCATTTCTGAGGTGAAAGGATTATAAACTCTAATACATGTTTGAAAATGTTCTTTAATCAAATATTACCTGATGATTTTCCTGAATGTTCATAAAAATGGGCCTGGTTTTACTTTGTTAAATCTAAAGTCTTCTTCCCACTCAGATTGTTCTGTCATACTTTATATTATTGCTGTTCATTGTGTACCTCATTGCTGTGTGATGAAAGATAATGTCAAGTTTATTGCTAGGGTTTAGAGACACCTCTGGGATTTCAACTGAATGATCTTAAAGCAGTTTTTTGTACTATGTTTGTTATTACTTTTCTATCAAGGCGATATGTTTAGGATTGTCAGACGTTACCCTACAGGAGAGAAACAGTTCAGTTGCAAGATAATATGCAGTAGCCTAATATATACATTTTCTCTACTGGATGTAAATATTTGACTTTGTTAAATTTGCAGAAATGAAAAGTTAAATGGTGTATGTGCATTTGCTTATGTATATAACATATTAATAATTTTACAGCAATTATATTCTGACTTTCTTAGTTCTTAAATGTGCAGGACAAAGACACTCTGCTTGAATTAAATCAAACTCAATATACTGTAGTGATACTTTTTGGAATTGGTAATAATCTAAGTTCTATATTTTAGTGTATCATTTTTGCATTTCTAAACCAGTGATTTTCTTAATGCAAAAGACCATTAGTTGAGACTAAGAACATCAAATGTCATGACAAGAATGAAAAGAACATAATGCCAATATAATGCCAATAGATAATTCTAGACCTTGTTCTAAACTGGTGGATAAGTTTTTAAGAAAGGCATGTATATTATTTTATTTAAATGTAAAATATGGTAAATCCACTACATTTGGAGGCTCTTTCTTCTTGAGTAGACCTTGGACTTCTGCCTGAAAAATCGCTTTCTGATGGTATAATTAACTAAGATTTAAATTAACTGAGCCTATGATATGGGAATACAGCTGTAGCAAGAATATCAGATATTTCAGTAAAATTATATTACTCAAATAATGGAATATAAAAGTAATTCCTCTTCATATATAAAAGTCTTTTATTGCTTTTACTCTGAACCCTACTTTTATTTCCTTGAAAGTAGAGTTCTTGAAAGGAAAGCACAATGAGAAAACAATTAGAGAAAGATAATTTAGTGGATAAGCCATCAAACTAGAAACTGGGAGACTGTGAGTTCTAGTCCCACCTTAGACACAAAGCCAGCCCAGTGACCTTAGGCTAGTCACTCTTTCTCAGCTCTAGGAAGATGACAATTGTAAACCAGTTCTGAAATCTTGCCAAACCAGTCCAGGCAGTTTCCACAAGTCAATATTGTCAAGCACTGAAGATCAGGTCCACACATGGTCTAATTAAACCAATTTATTGCTACTCATGCCTATTCACAGGAATATTCTAAACTAATGTTTAGTACCTGTCGAGGAGTTAGATAAGGATCAATAGAATTCAAGGGGGAAGCTAGACTTAGTCCACTTGTGGCAACGTAGAGATTCTAGGCTGATCTCTCATTTAACTCCGCTCAAGGTTCTGCAGTTCCTTTCCCTATAATGTTGCACAATCAATCAATAACACTTATGTTTCATAGGCTCAGATCTTTTTGTGTTATGTAATATATACAATTTTTCTAATTTCCAATCAATTATTAAAAAAATATTAGATATCATGTATATTTTTAACTTATACATTTTTCTAGGCAGCTTATGTGATTTCCTAAGTATAGTTTTTCAGTGTATTCTTTTTCTATACAACTTGTCCTATAAAAGCAGGAATTTTCTCCTATAAAACTTGACTTTCATGCAATTCTTCAGTCTCCTTTGACTCTTTATTGGACATAATTTTTCTAGGACTGTAAGTACTACTATGTGTTGTAACTAACATCTAGCCATATTTACCTTCTTTTGTATATGTGGATTATTTCTATTTGATTCATCTTTAATGATTTCACAAATTTCAGTTCAGAGTATTCTTTTTTTTTTAAATCAAATCTGAGTATGTTATCCCAATTAAAAGTATTCCAGATAATCTGCTTCATCCAGAATTGTCAGAAGCTGTTGTGTGACCACCTTCTCAATTACCTCCCTCCCAAAGGGGAGGTTACATACTAGATGAAATTTGTCTAGTATGGCAGGATCCAAAGATGGTTTCTTGAGAAGGGGGCAGATCAAAGCTTTCCTAAGGGGTGGAGAAACAACCCCCTTACTCACCATTGCTGTCGTCCACTCTTATGACATTTCCTGGCAGCATTACTTAGTTAAGAGTGGCATGGATCAGGTGGGTTATACTAAGAATAAATTTGATCTATTTGTCCAACAAATGCTATAATTTTTTTTCCTCCTGACCCAGTAGTGGGATATCTGAGCCATCTCTAACCCAAGAGGGTACATGTTACCTGAAACAAGGCAGCAGGATGTTTATCTGTGGATGCAATATTGTCGGAGAAGTATTGTCGCTTCACTACCCTTAACACCACAAAGTAGATCTTAGTAGTGATATAACATGTGTTCAATCAAGTGCTAGCAATGCTCTAGATAACTCTCCTCTGATTTCATTTCCTTCAGTTCCTCCATGAATACAGGACAGAGGAGAAGTTGCATAGGCGCTATTTGATTCAAGGCCTCAGCAATCCTTTAATTCCAAGCAGCCACCAGGGCAGCAGATTAGAAAGAACAGCCCCCCCACCACCATATCTCCCTCTGAAATCCATCATTGTTGAAGGTGGGCCAATCTAATTGGTCTTCCTTCCCTACAGCAGGAGTGGCGCTAAGAAATCTCATGGTAATGAGGGCATGGTCTGATAGAACAAGGGAGAGACTAAAAGCTTCCCAGTTTGCATTTACATTGTCACTGTTCCATCAGGAAGATCAGATCAGGTATATCCATTGTCCCTTGTTGGGTCTTGGATGACCTGGAATAGGCTATGGCTATGATGATAGCCTTAAACTCCTCAGCTGCCTCCAATCCCAGTCCCATGGAAGCAAACTGAGACAATAGATTTGGAGAACTTCAACACTACCCCAGAAATGGAGTCAAGCAGTTCAGACAGGGAAGTTGCTATTCAGCAGAGAGGCTGATAGCAACAATCCCAACTAATCCCAAGAGCCGAATTTAATGAACAGAGTCTCACAATCTGGCAGCATAAGTGCTGAAGGCCTTCAGAGATTCTCAAATGGAAATTGCCACCTCATCAGTCCTGCCCTGAGATCTTGGCTGATACCATACCCAAAGCTAGATACATTTATGAGACAGGATCTCTCCTTCGGGCCCAGCCAAGTTTCAGTACGCATGCCAGGTCAGGCATTTCATCCATGATTTAAAACATGAATGAGGGAGACCTTATTATAAATTTAACTGGCATTTAGTGGCCAGGGTCTGACAATCTGCTAACTGGGGACATAGGTTGAGTGCAGAGAGCTGAGATGTGGATCCAGTACAAGTATCAGGGCCATGTTCCCAGAGAATGACCCATTCTCTATCTCTCAAACCTATCCCAAGACTCTAGCATCCCTCATTCCAACCCTCCTAGTATCCAAGACAAGGGATCCTTCACCATCTTTTTATAGACTGTTTAAATAATACATAGTCATATGACCCTTTTTAAAAATTCAATTTCAAATAGTCCCAAAGGTGCTTTTTAAGAGGCAACTGGACTTTCTGTTTTTTCTTTGAAGACGTTTTGCTTCTCATCCAAGAAGTCCAAGAAGTCTCCATCCAAGAAGTCTCATCCAAGAATAGTCAAACTATTCTTCAAAGCACCTGAGGGTAGAACAAGAAGCAATGGGTGGAAACTAATCAAGGAGAGAAGCAATTTAGAATTAAGGAGAAATTTCCTGACAGTTAGAACAATTAATAAGTGGAACAACTTGCCTGCAGAAGTTGTGAATGCCCCAACATTGGAAATTTTTAAGAAGATAACCATTTGTCTGAAGCTTGAAGAAGCTTCTTCAAGCTTCTTGGATGAGAAACAAAATGTCTTCAGAGAAAAACCAGAAAGTCCAGTTGCCTCTTGAAAGAGCACCTTTGGGACAACCATGACCTAAATGACTGAGAATCTCCATAGACAACTTTTTCAAATATATACTGATTAATACACAACTTTTGTGATGGGGAATAGCAGATGATAACAGATTTCATTCATTGCTCTCTTCCATGTTTTGACAAAAATCTCTCTTAATGAATCAAAGAATTTGAAAGAAAATTTGTGATGGATTTCTTTTGCATCCCTTTTTGTAATATGTGGCTGTTCTGTGGTATCCCAGGGTTAGATGTCCCGATTAGAAAAACGGAGCCTTGAAGTGGTGTGGCCTTGATTATATTTTGCCTCATGTTTTTTTCTGCTGTCTTAGAAAAACCTTTTTCTTGCATAAAAAACATAAGATAATATATATTTATTAATGATTGTATGGATGCCAATGTCATACCAATTCTGGTTGCAATTCTGATTTGTAATTATTTTTGATCTGCTAGGAATATCTACTCATTTAAGATGCAGAACACTGACAGATTTGGCTACATTTTTATTCATACTTATCTTTATTTAACACAAAGAAATCAGAAGGATTTTGAAATTTATTATGGGAAGTTTCCTGTCTCCACCAGTCTTATATCAACAGTATCAGATTAAACTGCAGATAGATGTATGGGTGTGAAAAATAGGAGGAAGCCTCAGAAACAAACACTGAAGCTAATTAATCTTTGGTAAAGCATTATTTTTTGCAAATGATTCCCATGTTTGTTTAAAATGCTCTGATTTAATTTTGTTTACTTTTCAGCTATGCTTCAGTTCCATTCCTTATTTCTTGGGGAATATTCCACTCCCTTTCCTCCCCATGCGTGCTGTAGGTTTAGTTATCCAACAAGTTCTTTCAAATTTGATAATTAATTGTAACATCATTATTTTATTCTTTGTACTAAGGAAAATATTTACCTATTTCCAAGTTAAAGTAAATGTATTCTTGCTCTGATAGTTTGATGTGTTTTTACAGCAATTCTATTTGTACATAGAGATTATAGGGGTAGGCCCATTATGTCTTCATTTCTCATCATTAGTTCAAGATTAATTACAACTTCTTGCCTGTAATTGTTGCTAACTTATTTGAACTTCATTAATTAATGTTTTCTAAAGAACAAAATCCTGATATTATGATTTATGTTACTGAAAGACCAAAGATTCCAATGGTCTGGTTATTGCATGAATCACAACAAAAATATTTCCTTTATATATACAGTAATTATCTTCCTGTCAGTTGTAATAGAGAAACAAGAGTAGCAATGGTATTTATCACTGGTTTGTATCAGCGAGTAATAAGGCTTGGTAAGTTGTAGTATCAAACAAATTTCTATAAGCTGTAGCATCAGTCATATTTCAATCACATTGTAGGGATCTGTTACTATTGGAAGACAAATTTATGTAAAATTGTAAAGTATTTGTAGTCAAATATGTTGCATGTATACAAGTAGTCCTCGACTTACAACAGTTTATTTAGTGACCATTCAAAGTTACAACGGCACTGAAAAAAGTGAGTTATGACAGTTTTTCACACTTACAACCTTTGCAGATCATGTGATCAAAATTCAGATGCTTGGCAACTGGTTTATATTATGACCGTAGTTGTGTCCCAAGGTCATGTGATTCACTTTTGCTACCTTCTGACAAGCAAAGTCAATGGGGAAGCCAGATTCACTTAACAACCAGCTTACTAACTTATCAATTGCAGTGATTCGCTTAACAAATGAGGCACGAAAGGTCATAAAATGGGGCAAAACTCACTTAACAAATGTCTCACTTAAGGACAGAAATTTTGGGCTCAATTGTAGTAGTAAATTGAGGACTGCCTATATTGCTTCTAGTAGTACCTATCATCACAAACCATCACATGCTTATTTGTCAACAGAAAGGAAACTACACACATTTGTTTCTGATGTTCTTTCTAAGTATAAGCTGGTTTCCTGAGACCAGTAACTAAGCTGAGTGAAGGCCTTAATAAGACCCTTGTGGCTCTCAAAACTGTTTGCTTTTAAATTTTAATCCCTTTTGGAAACTTTGGTACAAATTATGGATGTTTCTGTCACCTGCTTATGGATGAATAAGCAATGGGAACCCATATAGGAGCTTTCTTGGCACCCAGGGAACCTTTCTTTCCTTTCCATAGACCAGTGGGACATCATTCTTCTCACCTCCCTCCACCATGTCAAATATTTATGTTTGCCATTGCAAGCTGGGCTGCCTCTCCAGTCACAACTCCTGGGGAGTACTAGTCACCTCTTCTGAGGCCTTGGCTATAAATATCACACTGTCAAGAGGAGTAGCCTGACAAAAACACGAATCAGCACAACACTTATCCATTTAAAATGACATTTTGTCAAATGCCATCACAGGGGTTGGCATATTTCCTGGCAGCATTGACCTTCATGCTGACTGCCACATGCTTTGCTCTCTCCCTCTCTCTTTCTCTCTTGCTTTTCCAAACTATTATTCTTCAGAACATCTTTCATTTAGCTACTATTTTGACAGCTTCAAAATACTGTAATCCTCATTTCTCTCCAATTTTTACTCTCTCAATTAAGAATAATTGCCTTGTAGACAGCATGCACAACACACAAAGAGATTAACTTTCCCTAGAACCCTAGCAGATTCCACAGTAAAACTTCTGAATTGGGCCTGCAGACATCCAAAATAAATTTGGCCTAGATTACTAGATAATCACTGGAGGCTACTACTAAGACTGAAAGAGGCAAAGAAGCAGTAAAAATATACATATTTCAAGAATTTATTTTTATGATATCAAATAACTTTAATCAGAGATGTTTTTCTCTCAGAGATGAAAAGGCTTATGAAGAAAGAACAGTCTTCATTTTGATAGCTCAGTGACAGAATTTTCCAGATTGTGGACAAGAATTCAGCTTGGAATTCTTTATCAGAAGTCAAATTTGTCCAGTTCACTTTGCCATGATATTGTAAGGAGATATTAAGAAATGCTGGACAGCACAGTTAGGGAAATCCATATTGCTGAACTACACCTCACAGCAACCCTTGCCTGCATGGACAATTAGAGATCATTAGAAATTAGAGCACAGTAGTTCAGCAATATCTGGAAGGCTACTCTGTGCTGTAGTAAATGTTTTCACCAAGAGAGAGGTGTGATCTTTTGGATATCAAAAAGACTTTGTTCTATATTGTTCAGCACATTCAGAACTAGTTATGTGGAACTGCTATTGAATACTGGTAGTGGGGGAATCACTCATCAGAAAACCAATATTTCGAGACACAGTTGCAGCTGTCAATACAATAACATGCTTGTGGAGAAAATGGATTGAGTTTTTTTTCTTTCTCACATAGTATTATATAAATATCCAATGCAGGTAACAGTTGGTATAGATGAGATAGGCTTTAAGTACTACAGTAGTGATTGGGTGAGATGTAGTAATGGTGAGTAATTAAGATAAAACTTTAGCAGGAGTAGGCAAACACATATTGAATAATTTATTAATAATAATAATAATAATAATAATAATAATAATAATTTTATTTCTATACCGCCCTTCTCCCGAAGGACTCAGGGCGGTGTACAGCCTATTTAAAAACACAAAAAACACGACAACAATTAAAATTTAAAATCATTAAATAATTAGGCTCCAATTAAAATCCCAGAAATTTAAAATACCCCAATTTAAAACATTATGTTAATAGCCCTGCCTGGCGGAACAACAGGGTCTTCAGAGCGCAGCGAAACACCCGGAGGTCGGAAATCTTTCGTATTTCGGGGGGCAATTCATTCCACAGGGCTGGAGCTCCCACAGAGAAGGCCCTCCCCCTGGGTGTCGCCAGCCGACATAACTTGGCTGATGGCACCCGGAGGAGACCCTCTCTGTGGGAGCGAACTGGTCGGTGGGAGGCTATTGGTGGCAGAAGTCGGTCTCGAAGGTACCCGGGTCCTATGCCATGGAGCGCTTTAAAGGTGGTAACCAACACCTTGAATCGCACCCGGAAGACCACTGGGAGCCAGTGCAGCTCGCGCAGGAGGGGTGTCACATGGGCACAACGGGTTGCGCCCATAACCACCCGCGCGGGCCGCATTCTGGACCAGTTGGAGCCTCCGAGTGCTCTTCAAGGGGAGCCCCATGTAGAGAGCATTACAATAGTCCAACCGGGAGGTGACAAGGGCGTGAGTGACCGTGCGCAAGGCGTCCCGATCCAGAAAGGGCTGCAACTGGCGAATCAGGCGAACCTGATAAAAGGCCCCCCTGGCCACGGCCGTCATATGCTCTTCTAAAGACAGCCGTGCATCCAGGAGGACACCCAGATTGCGAGCCCTCTCTGTGGGGGGCAAAGATTCACCCCCAATAGTCAGCGATGGCACCTGCTGACCATATCGGGGCGCCGGAAGCCACAGCCACTCGGTCTTGGAGGGGTTGAGTCTGAGCCTGTTCCTCCTCATCCAGGCCCGCACGGCCTCCAGGCAGCGGGACATCACATCAAGGGCATCGTTGGGGTGGTCTGGGGTGGAGATGTACAGCTGAGTATCGTCAGCGTACAGATGACACTTCACCCCGAAACCACGGATGATCTCACCCAGCGGCTTCACATAAATGTTGAACAGAAGGGGCGAGAGGACTGACCCTTGTGGCACTCCCCATGCGAGATGCCTCGAGGTCGACCTCTGTCCCCCTGCCAACACAAACTGCGAGCGGTCGGAGAGGAAGGAGGAGAACCACCGCAAAACGGTGCCCCCTATTCCTAACCCCCTCAACCGCTGCAGCATGATACCATGGTCGATGGTATCAAAAGCCGCCGAGAGGTCTAATAGGACTAGGACAGAGGAGCAGCCCCTGTCCCGAGCCCTCCAGAGATCATCCACCAACGCGACCAATGCCGTTTCAGTGCTGTACCCCTGCCTGAAGCCCGACTGGTACGGGTCTAGATAGATAGCTTCATCCAGGTGCCGGGGAAGTTGTCGTGCCACCACGCTCTCAACAACCTTCGCCACAAAACGAAGGTTGGAGACTGGACGATAGTTGGCTAATTCAGCCGGGTCCAGGGAAGGCTTCTTGAGGAGGGGCCTCACTACCGCCTCTTTCAAGGCGGCAGGAAAGGCACCCTCACTCAGAGAAGCACTTATAATCCCCTGGAGCCAGCCTCGTGTAACCTCCCGGGAGGCCAGCACCAACCAGGAGGGACACGGGTCCAATAAACACGTGGCGGCACTAATCTTACCCAGAACCCTGTCCACATCCTCGGGAGTCACAGGATCAAACTCCTCCCAGATAACATTCTCAAGACCTGCCCTCGTCTCCTCCCGTGGACTCATCCAGTCGGAGTCCAAGCCATCCCGAATCCGAGCGACTTTATCGTGCAGGAATTGCACAAAATCCTCAGCGCGACCCTGCAAGGGATCTTCCCGCACTCCCCCCCGGAGGAGGGAGTGGGTCACCCTAAACAAGGCGGCTGGGCGGTTCTCTGCAGATGCGATAAGAGCGGAAAAGTGGTTAGACTTTGCCGCTTTTATCGCCACTAGGTAGGTCTTGATATAAGACCTCACCTGTGTCCGGTCGGAATCGGATTGGCTAGTCCTCCAAATGCTCTCTAGGCGTCTTTTCCGACGCTTCATCTCTCTCAGCTCCTCAGAAAACCAAGGAGCCAGTTGAGATCGGCATCGGGTCAGAGGCCGCAAAGGCACGACGCGGTCCAAAGCTCCAGCGGCCGCCCTTTCCCAGGCGGCCACCAGCTCTTCAGTCGAGTCGTGTGCTAGGGTCTCAGGACACGGCCCAAGCTCCGTCAGGAACCTTTCGGGTTCCATCAGGCGCCTGGGACGGAACCATCTAGTTGGCTCCGTCTCCCTGCGGCGGGGGGCGGCGGTAGGAAAGTCTAGTTGGAGGAGCGAATGATCTGTCCATGACAAGGGTTTAATATCTAGGTCCCCTCTACCAAGATCATTCAACCACTGACCAGAGACAAAAATCAGGTCCAGAGTGTGTCCCCCTATGTGAGTGGGGCCTTGAACTAACTGGGTCAGGTCCATGGCCGTCATGGAAGCCATGAACTCCCGAGCCACCTCTGACGCCTCACCCGCGGATGGAAGGTTGAAATCCCCCATGACAATAAGTCTGGGGGTATCAACCGCCACCCCGGCAATGACGTCGAGTAGCTCGGGCAGGGTCGCTGCCACGTGGCAGGGAGCCAGGTACGTAGTCAGCAAACCCATCTGCACCCCACGGCCCCACTTTACACAGAGGGACTCACATCCGGCTATCTGAGGAACAGTGGTCTCCCTCGGACAAAGACTTTCCCTAATAATCACCGCCACTCCCCCACCCCTCCCCTGGGCCCTTGGCTGATGAAATGCACGGAAACCTGGCGGGCACATCTCAACGAGGGGGACCCCCCCCTCCTGGCCCAACCAGGTCTCCGTGATACCTGCCAGGTCCGCACCCCCCTCCGAAATAAGGTCACAAATGAGGGGGGCTTTATTAACCACCGACCTGGCATTACACAACATCAGCCGCGGACCCAGGGCCTGAGACTCTACACAACCCAGGACACGAGTCACGCATCGGGGGCCGGAGTGCGCAATCGCTCGTAAACAGCGTATGCGCACCCCCGACACTTGATATGGCCCCCTGCGTCCGTCATACCTGCCCCTCCCACTCATTATTTCAATTTCACAGCCCTTCCTGTCATCCCCCTGCTTCCCGGTTGAATTTCCTTTCGCGACCCTCCTGCTGCAACTAATCGACCCATCATCCCGCTCGGTTGCTATCTGGACCCCCCCAGGTCCGCTTTTACAACCCCCCCCTCCCTCCCGGGTCCCCTTAAAATTTTTTTAAAAAATTTTCCTAAAAAACCCCTCAACCCCCTCTTCGCTACATGCCATCTCTCGGGGTTCCAAAGCCCGTCGTCAAGATAGGCCCTCGATAATGTGGAGGGCCAGGCCTGCGAGAGGGGGGAGTCTCGCAGCGCAAGAAGGTCGGCTTTTTGGAGCATCAACCGAACCAAGATGGGAAAAAGGCCAGTCCGGGGGTCTATCATAGTCCAAAGGGGTGACTGAACATACAGATCACAAAAATGTCCATTTGTAGAGCTGGACTCCACTGTCCTCTCACGACAGGGAGAAGGTCCAATGTTCTTTTTCTCCAACAGAGGCTAATAGCCAACCATCCTCTCACGATGGCCGGTCCCGTTACAAGGGTTAACGGGAACAATGTTCTATCCTCCCCGTTGGGATACAAAAATCCCTCAGTTCTTTCAAATGGTGTTCAGTCTCTCCTACCAGCGAGGGCATGAGTGGAACATAGTGGGGGGGGGGGTCCAGGATGTCCAGAGCATAGTAGTTCGTAAGCCCCACCCCCCATAAAAAAAGGGGGGGGGAAGGCAGGGGGAAGGAGGGGGGGAAACAATATCCCCAGAGGAGGGTAACATCTCCTCCTCTGCCGATCTGTAAGTCCAGGCCCCCTCACTTCGGCTTCTCCTCTCCACTCTCAGCAAGCCACCACTGCAGCATTCTGTGGCAGACGTCGCACCGGAGCCAGTGTCACCCCCCACCCCAGCACCATAACAGATGCATGGGGGGGGGAACCAGCGCCGCCAACTGGCCTCCACCGCCAGCACCGCCTTGGTTCTGCTGCTTTGAGTGGGGGGGGGAGGGGGAGGAGGGGGGGCATCGCCCCACGGCAGTTCGTACCACCGCCGGAGCCACCGTCCCCCTCCAGCCCCTCTTCTCCGATGGTTATTAGCACAGAATAGTTATTAGCACAGACTAGATCGTGTTCAAAGGAAATGTGTTTTAGTATCAAATATAGGAATCAAACAGCAAGGGATGAGTATCATCTTTACACTTTCTTTACAAGTTTCCTAGAAATATTTAGTTGCAAATGTAAAAAGTTTTGTTTTGGTCCAGGTTAAATCTCAATTTGTAGTCATATTTCAGCAGTATTGCACCTAAGGGAGAATTATTAGATACCGTTTTAAAAATCTATGTAACATTTCTGCGGACACCAAAACTAGTACCAATGTAGCTTTACTGCTAGTAGTGAAACCAGCCAAATTTTTAAAAAGCAAAAGCAAAATCAGTCAGTTTGGTTGATCATGCTTAGTAGAAGCCCCTGTAGCCATTGAGAACAGTGGGTTCTCGGTGACCACAGAATCTGAGTGTTTGCTAATGGAGAAGAGGTAAGGGGAAAAGAGGAGACTATACTGGAGTTTCTTATACAAGAACATGGCTGGCTGGAACTGTAAACAGGAACACTGCTGCCTTCCAAGTATTATTCCAAAAATGTTAACAGAAATCTTGTTTTCTATTATTATTATTTTTTAAAGAAGACTTTGGCTCCAGTAAGACATTTAGGTTCAGTTATAAGTATGGGAACTCTATAATCCCATTGGTTACCTCTGCTGAATGTAAACATTGTGTCCCTCAAGTGGTTGAAATATCCATAATTGAATTGATGCACTTTCTGAAGAGATTGTCCCATCAGAAAGGTCAGTAATTCATGATAATAATAATTTAAAAAATTATCTCAGCACACCTATAATCTGTGTTGCTTATAGTGTGTAATTACAGATTTCTCTGATAAATCCAGATGGTTCTCATAAAATCTCCTTGCACATGGATTGTTTTTTGGTGTGAGAGAGAGAGGCATCAATTTTCTTTGACTTTAAACCTACAAACCTGCTTTCATTTGTCTGCCCATCATTCCTATGAGGTTTGAAGTGTCTCCCTTCACCCAACATACTACATACAGATGAAATGGTATCACTTTCCTCTCTGAAGCTTCTTTGTAAATCACTTCACCTTGCTCTGCTTTGTGGTACAGTTCCCAAATGTGACTTGCTAATTTGGAGCTTTCTTGACAAGGCTGATGCTGAAGTTATTTTTATCCCTTAATGCCATTGATGGGGGACTTACTCATGAGTGGGAGACTCTGAATCAATTAGGATGAATAATTTTCAGAAGCCATGTTTTTAATGAGTGGCCTAATTGGTTGTGTTTTCTATTTTGTGTCCCTGGTGAAATTGAGTGCTCTCTAGCCATTCCAATAGAACAATCCTAACTTACCATCATGACTGAGAATAGCAAAGTAATGTTTGACTCGCAAGCCCTTTACAAAGCATTTTAGTAGCATTTATGCAAATGACAACATAAATCTAGTCTTCAAGGTTTAAAATGGGATTAGGTTACTGAAAAGCTGCTGTGGTCTGTTCTTCCGGCAGCATTTTTTTTTTTAGCTGCTGCAGCAGCTGTTAAGAAGAAGCTTACTGCTTCACAGACTAACCTCCCATTTGTTCTCTATTTTCTGCTGCACTGCCAAAAATATTTTTAAGATGCTACCATAACCAAGGAACCAGTTTCAGAAAAGTGCAAATTTAGCTTTATTCTAGCTGTACCGTCTGCTTCGATTTTGTGATAAGCTCCATTTCTTCTGCATTCAATATTCATATAGGTCATTTTCAGAATTTGGAAAGCAAACTCAGTTTGCACTGAGGTGAATCATCCTTTATAACGGCAGAGAACCTTTTTATGATTGGTGGCACAATTTTTCCCCCTCTTCCTGAAGAAGGGCAACAGTAATTTAAGTAAAGATGCAGAGTGGGCAAATCTATATCACACAGGAGTGAATCTTCAGTTTCCCATTAATTTGGGGAGATTCCTTCCCATTTTTCTGTTTGGATTGCTCTCAGAAATGTCCCACAGTTTTTGTGCACTTAAATGCAACATTTATATCAAGACCTACCTAGTGGCGATAAAAGCGGCAAAGTCTAACCACTTTTCCGCTCTTATCGCATCTGCAGAGAACCGCCCAGCCGCCTTGTTTAGGGTGACCCACTCCCTCCTCCGGGGGGGAGTGCGGGAAGATCCCTTGCAGGGTCGCGCTGAGGATTTTGTGCAATTCCTGCACGATAAAGTCGCTCGGATTCGGGATGGCTTGGACTCCGACTGGATGAGTCCACGGGAGGAGACGAGGGCAGGTCTTGAGAATGTTACCTGGGAGGAGTTTGATCCTGTGACTCCCGAGGATGTGGACAGGGTTCTGGGTAAGATTAGTGCCGCCACGTGTTTATTGGACCCGTGTCCCTCCTGGTTGGTGCTGGCCTCCCGGGAGGTTACACGAGGCTGGCTCCAGGGGATTATAAGTGCTTCTCTGAGTGAGGGTGCCTTTCCTGCCGCCTTGAAAGAGGCGGTAGTGAGGCCCCTCCTCAAGAAGCCTTCCCTGGACCCGGCTGAATTAGCCAACTATCATCCAGTCTCCAACCTTCGTTTTGTGGCGAAGGTTGTTGAGAGCGTGGTGGCACGACAACTTCCCCGGCACCTGGATGAAGCTATCTATCTAGACCCGTACCAGTCGGGCTTCAGGCAGGGGTACAGCACTGAAACGGCATTGGTCGCGTTGGTGGATGATCTCTGGAGGGCTCAGGACAGGGGCTGCTCCTCTGTCCTAGTCCTATTAGACCTCTCGGCGGCTTTTGATACCATCGACCATGGTATCATGCTGCAGCGGTTGAGGGGGTTAGGAATAGGGGGCACCGTTTTGCGGTGGTTCTCCTCCTTCCTCTCCGACCGCTCGCAGTTTGTGTTGGCAGGGGGACAGAGGTCGACCTCGAGGCATCTCGCATGGGGAGTGCCGCAAGGGTCGGTCCTCTCGCCTCTCCTGTTCAACATTTATGTGAAGCCGCTGGGTGAGATCATCCGTGGTTTCGGGGTGAAGTGTCATCTGTACGCTGATGATACTCAGCTGTACATCTCCACCCCAGACCACCCCAACGATGCCCTTGATGTGATGTCCCGCTGCCTGGAGGCCGTGCGGGCCTGGATGGGGAGGAACAGGCTCAGACTCAACCCCTCCAAGACCGAGTGGCTGTGGCTTCCGGCGCCCCGATATAGTCAGCAGGTGCCATCGCTGACTATTGGGGGTGAATCTTTGCCCCCCACAGAGAGGGCTCGCAATCTGGGTGTCCTCCTGGACGCACGGCTGTCTTTAGAAGAGCACATGACGGCCGTGGCCAGGGGGGCCTTTTATCAGGTTCGCCTGATTCGCCAGTTGCAGCCCTTTCTGGATCGGGACGCCTTGCGCACGGTCACTCACGCCCTTGTCACCTCCCGGCTGGACTATTGTAATGCTCTCTACATGGGGCTCCCCTTGAAGAGCACTCGGAGGCTCCAACTGGTCCAGAATGCGGCCGCGCGGGTGGTTATGGGTACAACCCGTTGCGCCCACGTGACACCCCTCCTGCGCGAGCTGCACTGGCTCCCAGTGGTCTTCCGGGTGCGATTCAAGGTGTTGGTTACCACCTTTAAAGCGCTCCATGGCATAGGACCCGGGTACCTTCGGGACCGACTTCTGCCACCAATAGCCTCCCACCGACCAGTCCGCTCCCACAGAGAGGGTCTCCTCCGGGTGCCATCAGCCAAGTTATGTCGGCTGGCGACACCCAGGGGGAGGGCCTTCTCTGTGGGAGCTCCAGCCCTGTGGAATGAACTGCCCCCCGAAATACGAAAGATTTCCGACCTCCGGGTGTTTTGCTGCGCTCTGAAGACCCTGTTGTTCCGCCAGGCAGGGTTACTAACATAACGTTTTAGATTGGGGTATTTTAAATTTCTGGGATTTTAATTGGAGCCTAATTATTTAATGATTTTAAATTTTAAATTGTTGTCGTGTTTTTTGTGTTTTTAAATAGGCTGTACACCGCCCTGAGTCCTTCGGGAGAAGGGCGGTATAGAAATAAAATTATTATTATTATTATTATTATTATTATTATTTTCAGATTAAGGGACTTTGAGCAAAAATAGGACTCAGGAGCCACAATTTATTCAACCCAGGTTTATCTTAAAGTTAAAAAAAGAGCTCTATCCATGAGCCATAGAAAACCTGCAATCTGCTAACTAAGAAAGGATTTTAACAGTGTTTTAAAAGGTCTCTATTGAAATCAGTGGTCTCTTTGTAGAAGGAGAGTAAATATTTTCAAGGTCATCTCTGCTGATGGCAAAAGATGTCTGATGTCTTCCTCCCCAAGACACAACTTAATCTAGAAAATTAAGTTTTAAAATCTGTTCTCTTGATGGTGAAGGATAGTTTTAAGGTTGTTCGTTACATTGGAAAAAGGGCGTTTTATGAAGGCCTTGCTGCTTAGAGAGTAACCACAAAAACAGAAATAGGAAAAAATATGAGGAATTATTTTTTTCCATTTATTATGGGTAGAACATATGTAGGTTTAATATTCAAGAGTTAGACTGACTACCCAATAATAGTTCTAGTAGAAAACTAGAAAACAAATGTATTGCAAATACATTAAAATGGCTGCAGATTACACATGCACATATTCATTAGTAAAGATATGTTTGCATGTCTTTACTATGTATGTATGCATGTTTACATACATAGGGATCTAGTCTCTATGTGAAACCAGTAAACCAGAAGCATGTTTTGCAGATTAAGTGCAACCCCAGCAAGAGAATGCCTGTGGGTTCATGAGCCTGTAATCTAGCTACTCCGGAGGCTGAGGCTGGCAGATCGCTTGAGCTCACGAGTTCTGGGCTGCAGTGGGCTATGCCGATTGGATGTCCGCACTAAGTTCGGCATCAATATGGTTCACGATGCTTCTTGAATTGTGGAGCATGTGGCTCAGAAAGACAGCATGACAGCAGTGCTTTAATCATTCCATTATGGCTTCATTTAGCCTCTCCAAAAGTCCCTCTGGGTCTTATGCAAGCAAGGCTGTCAGGGTGAATGAGGTCTACAGTACATAAGGAAACAAGAAGAAGCCATCATTGAGCAATGAAGCAAACAAACAGCAGAAAATCCCATGTTCAGTCTGCAATATCTCCAGTTAGTAATATATTTGTGTTAAAAGCCATGGATGATCCTTTCAGAGGCTTGAATGCTATAATTATTCTCAGTTTTAAAAGCTAAGTTGAAATACTTCTTGATTGGACATTTTCATTTTCTAATTTAATACATTCTAAATATCCATGTATCCAAATTACTATGGAGCGCGCGCGCGCGCATGCACACAAGAAAAAGAGAGAGAGAGAGGGAGAGAGAGAGAACACTTGTAGGTAGGTAAGTAGATAGATATAGATAGATGATTATTTTTCCTTCAGTATAGGAAATAGCCCATGCCAATGAACAGAATAGCAGTTCTAGTTGAGTTTCATTATTCTGTTTTTCTACTTTTGAGGTTTTTAGTTTTAATAAAAAATTAAATATGCAGTTGTACACTTGGAACCCAACCTGCAGTTCTGCATTACATAATTTGACAACCAATATTAATGGAAAGTTGTAGATAGAGCCTTTTAGCTATTAATTAGGTCAGTAGTCAGTAGTCCAAGTGGTGCAGCATAATCTGTATAACAATCAGCTATTCATAAGGAACATAGCCATATCCGAAAAGAGTTAGAAAGAAGACTGTTCCGTTTCTGGTGCCGGGATGTTTCATCCTTATACTTCAGTGTGAACTAACCCAGCATTCATTCTGTACTCGGAAGGTGATGAGGGATAAAAATACATGCTAAAATTTCACTTCTGTAATTATCTAGCTGTCTGTCTGTCAGAAGGACAACTGTGTGTTAGCAGAGTGCATTGAATTTCAAAGTAACTCAGAGAGTTAAGAGTGTTACCAATTTAGAGCAAGGATCAGTACAACCTTTCATCTTTCTCACACAAAACCTCTCGTGGGGAGAGCTCCATTTTTTTGATCCGATCCTAAAGTTCACAGGGGTTGTCTTACATCTATTAAGATGTCATCCACTAGCCTATATTAAAGTCAGAAATTACCAGAAAATTCAGAAAGAAAACTTCCCAAGAGCAAGCCAGTACATTCTGCATTTTCTATTCAGATCTTGTTCCTCATGTCACAAATCTCAAACAAGAATTGTAATTTCAATGCTACATCTAGCTAGACATTGTCTGCCTGTCTACTGAGGAAAGGGCTTTGCTGCTCACAGATCAATTTCTTGATTATTTTTTCTTTAATTTAATCAACAATTTTCATGACTGCTTATCAGTTACAGGAAATGCATGTTTAAGAAAGGCTTTAGGATAATATTGTGATGACTTCATTGAAGATAAATTGCCCAACTGCTGTGCAAACAGACAGAAATATAGATGCCTTTGTGGCTTCATTAATAAATCACAGTTTTAGGCTTAGAATATTTTATCATGGCTAGATTTGCCATTTGACAAAAGCAAATCCAATGTTGGGCTGTTCCTGAAAGAGATTCAGCAACACCATATTAGTACATAACATTTCAATTATATTTGAAATCTATCTTCATGGTATTGTAGTCGAAAAGCATTCTCATCATTCCCTGTTCTTTTGCAGAGGAAGCTGTACACTGTACACTATTTGATTGTTGACTTATTTATGCAAGAATAAATTACTATTACTAACATACCTCTCCAGTCTAACTGTGTAAGATCTTTTAAATCTGATTACCTGAGATCCTTTGAAATGATTTTGAGAGAATTAACATTTACTAAAATATTTATAAACCTTGCTGATTTCATGATGTTAGCTCCTGGATGTTTTTCATTTTCTGTCCTCTTTCCAAAGAAGAGTGGCATGAGGATCCAATCCAGCAAATGCCATTTAGGTTTCCTTAGTAGATTTTTTTTTTTAAAAAAAAGGGGGGGAGGGGTAAATGATCTGATTTTACTGAACTCCCAGGCTGGTTTTTTTTTTTTTTTTTTGTTTGTTTGTTTGCTCCAGTGCACATGAATGAAATGTCTGGAATGAAAGATGGTTCAGAATTCCCAACCATTATTCTGGCTGCCTTCCAAGGCCCAGTGGCTGCTTTTCTTGCAATCTCCTGGGTAAAATTAGAACAAAGTTCACTTCTTTCACAAGCAGTAAAAGGAAATGATGAACAGTGGACCACTCAAGATACATTTCAAGTGCAGACTTTTCCAGAGTAGAGTCCTGTACCATCCACCTGCCTATGTCTCTAGATAGAAAGAAAAATCAGGAATATCACTTATTCTGCTTTTTGTTAAGTGTTTATTCTTCCAAGCCAAGGCATGATGTGACGAAAGATGTGTATTTCTTCACATTTTTAAAGCACTGAAGGAAGAAAACTGTATTCAGAAACAAAATATATATTAGCTGCCAGAAGCAGTCAAGTATAAATTAGTCCAGTTCTTGGCTGTTATTACAGGTGAATGAGGCTCAGCCCTGGCTTGGAAAAGATTCCTGGGCCTGAGGCCATTAGTCTAACACTGATGGATCATGATTCACTATTTATCTTTTACATGACCTGGGTCATATCAGTGACAGCAACCTAATTTCCTTTTTAAAAAATGATGTTCAAAGCAGTAGAGAGAAAACACAAATGGTTATACAGAACGAGGATACACAGGAAATGCATACAGTAAAACATGGCTACTGTCTTGTAGGATAAGGCTAAGATTGTGGTTAAGTTTAAATTGGTTAATCTAGAGTGCCAAATTTGAAGAGCTTATTCTATTGTCGTTATGAATTATGCTAGTAAATTACTAAAAACCAAACACTCAAATTATTGTATTCAACAATAGTGGAACAGACAGTTGCTTCTGTTGACTATGGATGGATGCATTCTTATAGTCAGTAGCAAAGAATACTATTTTTTTTTTAAATTTCCCAGATGACTGCTATACTGGACTTAAACAACATGGCATTGCCAGGACACCAGCTGAATCTTGCAGTTGATCTCAGCATGCAGTAGCCCAAAGAGGCATTGGATTGCAGGAGTTTATTTATACCCAATTCTGTTGGCAGTAAGAACGCATCATGACTGTAGAGATTATCAAAGGACATCCTAAGTGTTAGCGTCAGCTGTGCCTTGTGATTGCAATTTAGGATTTCTTCCCTTGTGACATATCAAAGACAACTGAAGAACTCACATAGTTGTAAGAAGTCTTCATACATATAAAATAATAGCAGTGTATATGAAAGTATATTTATTTATGTATCAAATTTATATCCTGCCACAACCGCAAAGTTTTTTTAGTGGTTCATTAGAAAAAGCAAACATAATATACCAGTATAGTATCTTCTAAACCAGCACATATGTTTTCTGCAGTATTCTAAAATAAAATTAGATAGGTAGATGGTACGTAGGTAGGTAGGTAGGTAGGTAGGTAGATAGATAGATAGATAGATAGATAGATAGATAGATAGATAGATAGATAGATCCTTAAGGAAGGCAAGATATATTATGAAAACATATATATTCTACAGTGCAGAAAGAAGAAATAATGAAAGAAAAATAGTCTTAAGTACTACAACTGGTGTTGAACAAGTGGGAAAATCTCAAGGGTTGGATTAAGTATCAAGTTAAGTAAAGTATAGCATAATCGATCCTAATCAAAGTGGGACGACATTTGAATTCTTACTGTATACAGCAATTTCCTAATGTGGGATTTAAGTGCTTATCTTGCCATTCATTATAAGTCAAAAATTGCAGCTCCTTCATTTTTTTTAGGGAAAACAAGTATAGTTATTTTTGGCATTATATTCTTCTCTGTTGGCAACATTGCGAGGAAAATTCTTTCTGAGGACTTCTTGAGGGAAATTATTTATTTATTTATTTATTTATTTATTTATTTATTTAATTAATTAGTTTATCAAACATGTACAAGATAGCAGGTATGAATATGAACATGGACATGAACGAGGGAAATGAATACAAATAAATGGGGACAGAAGGACAGGGATGGTAGGCACGCTGGTGCACTTATGCATGCCCCCTTTACGGACCTCTTAGGAATGGGGTGAGGTCCACGGTGGACAGTTTAAGGTTGAAGCTGTGAGGGTTTGAGAATGTAACAACGGAATCAGGTAGAGCATTCCTGGTGTTGACCACTCTGTGGCTGAAGTCGTATTTTCTGCAATCGAGTTTGAAGCGGTTTACCTTGCATTTGTATCAATATAGAACTTCTTGGTAGAAAGTAAGATGATGCATGAATGATTGAAGATAAAGTGTAAATGCTAACCATTCTTTTAAGAGGTTATGGATCAGAGGTACAGAATATGATTCATATATTTGTCATTCTTATTTCATTTCAGAATGCTGAACATCTCCAATTCTAAAGTATATCCAATATTTTGCTAACCTTTCTTGTTCAACCTGAGTGCAGAAGAGGGTCTCTTGTCTTGCACAAGTTGTACTATAGGCATACTTGTATAGAGCTGGAATAACAGGAGTCCCTCTTCCCTAAATGTTGATAAAGAAGAGCAGAAACGAAATAGAAAAAAATGTCCCTGACATTTGTATTAGGGGGTGTGGACCAGCAATTCAAGAGAGTGACAGTGAGTAGGCCCAGACATCAGTTGGTACGCTGGCAAATCCTACAATCTCTGTGCAAGATTGTTGCATGCATGCCTTATGTTATAACAAGAATATGAATACATTTCTCTTTAAATTGTGATAGTTTGATTAATGATAATTGAGAAATTATGTTGCTTCTAAACTAGACTTTATTCAGTATTATGGTATTTACTTCCATGTTGTAAAAAAGATTCAATTGCTTTTCTTTCATATTGAGGCTCTGTTATAGCACAAGAGCAAGCTAAGCTGCTTTTCTTACTCGGTTTGCAATGCTGCTCCCCTAATCTTCAGTGTATTAGAGAGCTTCTGAAATTACCCTTGAGTTCAGTGATGAGAAACGGGCGGTGAGACATCAAGGCCATTTTAATCAGATAAGTATGCATTTTGGTGATTATCTTTCCCATACTGGGCAGAGTTCAGGTGCAACTTTTTTCCATACTGCTTTCAGTTTTTATTTGTCTTCAGTTTTCCTTCTTCCTCCAAGATCTTCCTTCATAATCTTCTGACCAAATGCCTTTGATGTTCATAGAGAAGAAGAGGACTAATAGTTTACAGTTATGGGACGTTGCATCATGGAACACTGTATCCCAAACTAAATAGGAAAATGGTGACAATCCCATTTTTTGCAAGAAGCCAACTGCAATCTAAGCCTGTCCTAGATAAGAGAACCAAGAATACTGATGGGGAAGAATAGTATTCTGTCACTTGCATTTCTGCAACTATGAAAATTGATTGTTTTCTAGAGATACTTGGAAAAATTCAAAGCACTTGGTTTTTCATATGCTCACCTGATCTTGTGTTATGATTAGAGAGTACAAAATAAGTACATTTGCTTTCCCTCTAGTTTAGAATATTGTGTGTGTTCATGAATGTTAATTTATTGGGCAGTGATTTAAATGCTACTACTGGTTATTACAGAAACAAAGAATGCAGATTATCGGTACTTATTGGATTAAAAAAAAAAAGGCCAAATGCTGCCTTCCTTGCTGAAGTCACTGAATGTGGAAGGAGCACTATACCAGCAAAGTTGTGATCAGGAAATGTTATTCCTTGTTATTATGGTTTGTCAACCTTAAAATATTTGCTGTGAACAAGAAAGCTTCACAGTTGAAATCATTTTCCAGTGTGGACTAGTGAACTGAATTAGAATGAAGGTTTGGGGATCCAGACTTCCCCTTGCAGAGATGAAAATTACTTTAACAATTAGCAATAAAGCTACACCTAACTACTTAAAAATACCACTCTATATAGCTAGCTTAATATAAATTTAAAAATAATCATACTCTTCCCAAGAATCAAATAATAGCCAGCTATCAGCAGTGCTATACAGCACAAGTTTGCATAAACCATTATTTAGGCAGGCCTTGATGTTAAAACAGTTCTTCTCTCCCTGCTTTCTCTTCATTCTGAATCTTCAAAGGTAGAAACCTCCAACATAACCCATGACTTATCATAAGCTTAACATTAATGGTGCAGTGCAGCATTACTCTGCCCTTGGTTACTTGCTTTGTGTTGAACGTTAATGCAGTTGTGTATGCCTTGAGAATGTAGTAAAAGTAGAGCTGGGTCTCAGCTGCTGTCTGTGATTGACTGGATATTTTTAGCTCAGTTCTTAGAGCGTAGATTGCCTTATGTACGCCAGCCATTGATTTTGCTCTATTATTCTTGTGTTTTGGCTAGGTTTGAGGAGAAGGAAAAATTACAATGGATTGTTAGAGCTTTTATTGAATAGGTGTCTAGAGAAACTTGTTTCTGTACAAAGAGATTGTCACCAGGGACAAGGAAATATTGAAGTTTGAAGGGATCGCCTTTTAATACCTTGAGTGTGGCAGAGCTACATTTAGGTGAAGGATGGAGCTTTGGGGTGAAAAGGTCTCAGGAGGAAAAGAAAAGCTAAAAAAATAAAAGCAAGAGAGAACGGAGACAATTGTTATATCTACTGAACCAAAATCATGAACTTCAAATGCTTCCATGCTTCTGTTCCGACTGGGTCTACACAGTGCTATTTAAAAGTTTATGAACCATTTTGAAATTTCAGTATTTTTGCATAAATATGGCCTAAAACAGATCTTTTTTCCACACAAGCCTAAAATTAGATACAGAGAACCCAATGAAACAAATTAGTTCCAAACATTATATTTGTTCATTTATTTATTGAGGAAAATTACCCAAAGTTACATATTTGTATGCAGCAAAAATATGTAAATATTTGCTTTCAGTAACTAGAGTGCCTTTCTTGGCCAGCAGTAACTGCCTTGAAATATTTCCCAATAACTGTTAATCAGCCCTGCATATCACTTTGAGAATTTTAGCCCATTCCTCGTTACAGAGCAACTTTAACTCAGAGACATTGATATGTTTCATTGTTTGAGCTGCCCACTTCAGGATCTTCCATAAAATTTTTATAGGACTTTGACTTTGCCATTCCAAAATATTAATTTTCTTCTGCTTTGGCCATTTTTTGGTCATGCAACTTGGATCTTATTGGTCGTTGCCTTGCTGTATGAGCCACTTGCTCTTGAGCTACCATTCATAAAAACATACATATCTTTGGATTTGCTAGTACCATTCAGAATTCATAGTTCCACCAATGATGGCAAGGCCTCCTGGTGCAGAGACAGCAAATCAGGCCCAAATCATGATACTGCCACCATCATGTTCACAGACTGGATAAGGTCTTATGGTTTAATGCAGTGATTATCTTTCATCAATGCAACATTTTTCATTCAAGTTAAAAAGTTACATTTTCTATTCTTCCAGTAGCCTTCTGGCATAGCCATGTGGTTAACCCTGACAATCGCCAATGCAGTAGAGGTCTTTAGTTCCTTAGATGCTACCCTGGAGTTCAGGGAGACTTCCTGGTATATAGCACACCTTGCTCTTGGTATAATTTTGGTTGGTCAACCATTCCAGGAGAGGATAACAGTCATGTTGAAATGCCTCCATTTGTGCATGATTTGCCTGGCAGTGAACTGGTGGAGACCAAATTCTTTGGAAATAGTTTTGTGACCTTTTCCAGCCTGGTGAATATCAACAACTATTCTCAGAATTCTCAGGAATCTCCTTTGTTCAGGGCCATGACACAGTTCCTCATACCTGTGCTGTGAAGATCAATAACTCTCTAAATAGAGTTGGACCTCCCATATTCACACCTGATTATGTCTTTGATTGAAACAGCTAACTCAATTTAAGCTTTCAAATGAACTACTGATCCTTAGAGGTTCACATACTTTTTGCATACAAGTATTAGTAGGACTCACTGGAGAAGAGCCTAATGCTGAGAGAGATTGAGGGCAAAAGAAGGGGACCACAGAGAATGAGGTGGCTGGATGGAGTCACTGAAGCAGTAGGCATGAGCTTAAATGGACTCCAGAGGATGGTAGAGGATAGGAAGGCCTGGAGGAATGTTATTCATGGGGTCATGATGGGTCAGACATGACTTCGCAACTAACAACAATAACAAATTAGTAGCTTTGAATCATTCCCTCAGTAATTGAACAAATATGTCTTTGACTCATTTCTTTAATTGGTTTCTCTTTATCTACTTTTAGAACTTATGTGGAAAACACATCATGTTTTAGGTCATCTTTATGCAGGAATATCAAAAATTAAAAGGGATTATCAACTTTTAAGCACTACTGTAACTATCTGGAGGACCCTCTAAAATTCTCCCTTTTTCCTCACTGTTGTGGTAATATTATTTGTTTGTAAAATTTATTGGCCACCCATCTTACCTCATGGTAACTTTTATTATTCTTTTAGGGTCATATTGTGCTTTTGGAGTTGTTTCCCTTAAGAAGCCAAAAATGCGCTGGAACTCTAGTTTTTCTAGAGCAGTAGTTCACTTTCCCTAGTTGTTTATACTGAGAGTTCTAGTCCAACACATCTGGAAGACATTAGTTTGGGGAAGACTACTCTAACACATGTCTTTGTGGCCAAGAGAGTTTCCTATTTATTATTTATGTTATTTAATTAAATCTCCCCCCTCCTAACTTTTCAGCTTGAAAGCTATCCAAAGCATCTAACATTCAGCCAATGAAATCAATGCTGTTTCTGCCCACATTCTTAACCATTGAAAATGATATGACACAGAAGATGAGGGAAAGCAGAGGAATTTTTTAAAAAATGGGGCCAACTCTTAAATCACAATTTTTTTATAACATCCAGTTGAAAAATATC